>NC_089196.1:23158976-23380959 GCF_963930695.1 Labrus bergylta | reverse complement strand
AGAGGTTTAGGTTGTTTAATTCAGCAGAACAAGAATTGGCTTTGGCTTGAGTGCTTCCTTTTCTCTCCTGACCGCACTTCACAAATGTCCCCGCCGTCTTTGATTGCTTTTAAAACCATGCAGTTTTATGTTCTTTCTTCGCTGATAGGTGTTCACTCAGAACTTACATGCTCATCTGTTGAGAACACGTCCTTTAAAAGTGAGTCTTTGCTCTGTCATCACGGCCAAAAGTTTATTCTTTTATTTTATCTGCTGTGTGTTGATATCACCATATTAGTCAAATATTCTACTGCATATAAAATAACCTTGACTATTGACAAAGGAAGGACACTCACTGTGGGTATGCTCCACTATGTGTGTGCGTGTGTTTGTGTGTGTAAATCAATGACAGTGAATGGGAGGAACCCCTCTACAAACCCTCATCTTTCATCTTGAATAACCGATATCATAAACAGACGCTGCTCATCAATCTCACCTGTGTTCCCGATACAAAGATGGGGGGCAGGCCTATTTCCCTCTCTTTCTGCAGACCTGATGACATTTACTAAATTGCCCTATACGTGTGTGTGTGTGTGTATAGTGTATTTGTGACTGTGTGTTTCTGTGTGCAGGTGCCAAATGTCTGTTCTTGGCAATATTTGTGCAAACTTGACGCTGTCTGTTTGTATTCCAGTAATATTGTAGATCAATTTGAGTTTGAGTGGACTGTTTGCAAGCCTTGGCATTTGATTTTCTTCATTCGTTTGTTTATTTTTTTTGTAGTTATCTGTGTTTGGAAGTGTGCAGCTCCATCACTGCCCACAGAGGGGCAGTGCAGCAATTTGCTGCCGCCTTGGATGTGGACAGAAAATGAAATAAAAGTGGGGATAAATCAGGAAAAGCGGCACACATGAAGAAGAGGTAAAGATTGAATTATGTTTAATGATGTCATTTGGAGAGGAGTGTGCTATATTATAACAGATGATAAAAGTGTGTCTTAATGAGGAGTCATAAAGACTTAGCAGACAATCTTATTCAATAGGCCTCTGAATTGGCTTGCAAGGGTTGGGAAAAGAACAAAGTGACTTTGGGACAATTATTGCACGCCTGTTTATTATCACTCACCAATTCCATGCCAAATTGAGTGTGCTGTAAAAGTGTGTGTACTTGTGTGTGTGTGTCCCAAGGTCATGGTAAACATTGTACATCACTACCTTCAGGGAACAGTGATAATCCTTGGATAAATAATAGATGGAGTATATAAATCTATTAGTCCAAACAAGGCTGATAAAGACATTTATCCCTCTGAAAAGGGGATTACCAGACTAAGACCCCCTCTTGTGTGTGTGTGTGTGTGTGTGTGTGTGTGTGTGTGTGTGTGTGTGTGTGTGTGTGTGTGTGTGTGTGTGTGTGTGCGCCTATGTTTGCTTTCCCCTATAAAGGTAATCGCACAGATAAAAAACAGACACAATGAATCAAATAAATAAATTCACAGCAACATGCCCTCCAAAAGTCAATCTTTGATAGCTTAGCGGTAAAACGACGCACTAATATTCACAAAAGATGAAGAAAGTTCTTCTTTTGTGATTAAAAGTCTGTCTTCACCGAAGTGCTTCTAGTTTCAAACTTGTGATCAGTGGAGTGTTTTCCAGCCAACTGTTCCTTTTGTGAACTAAAACTAAACAAAGTTCCCGGTAACTTCAAAACAAAGAGTGCCACAACAATTAGACAGAACCAATTAAATATCATTATGTTCTAATTAATCCACACACAATTCATTAAATACTAATTCCATATGAAAATCAGGGAGAAAAGAATGGCATCAATACTGCAGCTAGCTTTAATGAGCATGTGATTGACAGCATGCTGAAACAGACTTTTTGTTTGAGATGACTCGGCCTCTGTGTGTGTGTGTGTGTGTGTGTGTGTGTGTGTGTGTGTGTGTGTGTGTGTGTGTGTGTGTGTGTGTGTGTGTGTGTGTGTGTGTGTGTGTGTGTGTGTGTGTGTGTAACCTCTGTCTGTTGATGGTAATTACGTTTGCTCCCAGTGGGGTTGCTGGTAAGGCCGGGTTGTGGGGGCCATGATCTGTGCTAATTGTTGTACATAAGAGCCTGTTTTGCCTGCTGCGGGGCCCCCTGTTTGTGTGTGTGTGTGTGTGTGTGTGTGTGTGTGTGTGTGTGTGTGTGTGTGTCTGTGTGTGTGTGTGTGTGTGTGTGTGTGTGTGTGTGTGTGTGTGTGTGTGTGTGTGTGTGTGTGTTCAAGAGGTGTGACACTGAATGGAGCCATATGACTACAGGTCACACCCAGAGTGCCGTTGCTAGGATACAGCATCTGAAGCATCATGGAAGGGTGGTACCAGGGTACTCCATCTTCAGCCCCCTACCCTCCATCCTCCGTCACCACCCTGCTCCTGCTTCCTCCCTCCTGGGGTTTGTCTGAATGGGCCGGGCTGACAGCGGCTGAATGGTTTCGGGGGTGACAGGGGGGTGGTGTCCTATTTGTCCCTAAATGCTTCTCTATAGACCCCTGATAATAGACTGGCTGCCTGCTCCCCTTCCCCACCCACTCCACCAGCACCTCCGCCGCCACCTTCACCCACTCTGTCTCTGTCTCCTTGTCTCATTGTCTCCCTCCTCACCCCCTCTGTCTCGCTTTCCTCCCTATCATGTCTCCTTCTCTTCCTATCTCTTACTCTGTCTCTCTCTTTCTTCTTTCCTCTTTCTCCTCCTCCTAACCTTAAGCCTCTGATGTATAAGCATTCTTTCGCTCGCTTGTTATATCTTCCGTGTGCTGCGTTCAAGTGTTGTGTCTGTGCATGTAAAAGCGGAAGGTCACTGCTTATTACCCACCTCTCCAGCTCCTCTGCATTGTCCGGCAGCTCTGGGCTTTGCCAATGTTAATAGAAGCTGCGTTTGATGTTGCTCTTTCATGCTTTTGTTTGGAGACATAGCTGAGGATAGCTTTGATGGCTGCAGGCCTGTTAGTCAGGCTGTGTGATAAATGAGAAGAATTTTTTTTAATGATCAAATAAAAATAATAAAGCCATGCCAAGCTTTGAATAGAATACAAAGATCTTACCTCACTCTGTATTCAACACACACTCAAAGAGAAGGCACACAGAGAGAGGTCACCAACCTGCATCTGGATCACCATCTGCTTAGTGGATTCACTGCAACAACAACAAAAAAAGACAACAACTGTTTACTAACTTGAACGTGCATGAGTGCATGCATGATTTTGTGTATTCTCTGTCTGTGTGTGAGCATGCATGTCTGTGTTTGTGTGTGTGTGTGTGTGTGTGTGTGTGTGTGTGTGTGTGTGTTAGGGGTCAGGAGTGAAGATGTTACCCTCTGGTCATTCATCACACGCGTGACACGCTCTCCCCGGCGCTCCGGTACGCAGAGGCAATGTTTTATAAAAGAATAACACGTCAGCGGGCACCCAGCGGCCATCCATTACCACCCTGTGCAACCTGCACAGATCTCCAATACAACCACAGATCTCCTGAACTCACTGTGCAGCACACTGTGAGTCTGCATAAACAACAGCAGTCTTTGTCTTACGCCCTTTTTGTTTTGGACGACTTTTTTTTAAATATTCAGATAATATTTGGATAAATAATCAGATTTGTACTTTCACACACAGTTAAGGCTGCGTTTGCTGGGCTCATCACTCTTCTACTTCGCAGCAGATACTTCTACTACTGCTGCTGCTGTTACACACACATTCACACACATTCTTTAAGCTTTTCAATAACAACTGATAGACTTTCTCTCAACAACCTTCTGATAGAAATGTGTATAGATTAATTAATAATGCCTTTGTAGAACTCAGTTATTTAGTTGAGCTCCAGGTCCAATGTAAAGGACATACGTACATTCCCCTGAGACAAACAAGGGCCAAAACAAATCACCGGTAAAAGTCGGGGTAATAAGGTCTTACACAATGATTTGGGGTCCACACTGTTTGGTTGATTGTTTATATATTGATCATCATTTAAATAAATACAATTCTCATAAATAAGTGTCATTTGCTGGCAGCAAGTTTAAGACAAATGGAGTAAGAGCCAGAAACGTTTATGTTAGCTTAGCTTAGCACAAAGACTGCAAATGGCACATGTCTGTCAATCCATTGTGACAGACATCCATCTGCTTTAATTCATGTTTAATGTGGACGTCAATTTGAAAAACTAAAGTCTTTGACCTAAATCTGGTTAAGTCTAAATCCTTCTCTTACAATGTAAGAGCGCGGACAACCTGAGCAAGCGTATACCGCCTCCTGTACTTCAGAGAGCTGAATAACAAGCCAAAGAATATACCGCCTTTAGAAAGTTCAATTATCATGTTAAAAATAGTAGATTGAACATATAATAACTGAAGTAGTTATCCTAAGATATGCCTTCAGTTTGTTTATTTATTTAATTTGTAGGCAGTCAGACAGGCTTTTGGCTCCATGCTGTGCAAAGACATGAGAGTGATGTCGATCTTCACATCCTAATCTCCACCAAATGTTATTTTCCAAAATGACAAAAACAATTCCCTGAAAAGGTGAGACATGTAGAAGATATTTCTGAAATGAAGAGTTATGCAAAGCATGCCTCTTTCCAACGTAACGTTCCATGCTTCTCAGCTGTTGAATAAGATTGAGATTTCTTGTGCTCTTCAATACCAGTCAGTAGATTGTTGTGTTTGCAGGCTAGAGACGTGTTCTTTGTTTCTTATCTGTTGAAGTGTCCTTTCCTCCCCCTTTGCTTTTGCTTTGCAGTTTGTGTCTGAGGGCCGTGAGTATTTTGGATGCGACAGCGTGCGCTCTGTAAGACAGAACAAGTTGAGGACGTTGTGAGTTATAGAGCTCTTAGACCAGTTTACGAGGACTATTATCTCTCAGTTAGTCTCAGTTTTATGTGCATTTTCTCTGGGCTGGTCTGGAACCATCAATTTAATGCTTTCATAAAGCGAGGTTAGATAGCACTGAATCAAAGCGAGCGCTCGCTGACACTCTCCTCTGCTTTAGAGCTAAAGTCACAAAGAGGAGACGGAAGGAGAAGACGAGGAGAGAGGTGATGAAAGACGGACGGACGGTTTTATGATGTCTTTTTAAAGCCAATTTAGAGCAAAAGTTTTGTTTCCATCTGCAATAACACTTGGAAATGTAGTCCACACAGTAAAACTCAAACAAATAGTGTCTGCTACACACTTTATTGTCTGACATGACTGCCTGTTCATGTATCAAACAGACTTATGTGCTTTTGTGAGGCCGCCGTTTTCATGCTGCTTATTTATTTAAGCCTGAGTCGTTTCTTTCATGAGATTGCTCCATCACCTGCTGTCTCCTGTCAGCTGCCTGACAGACAGGGACTTTGTCGTTAGCTCAAACATGTATGTTCTTTTCACTTTAAGATAAACAACCAGCAGAGATCGATACTGTTTGAACAGCGTGTAGCGCTAACAGATAAAACAACGCTTTCCAAGCAGGCATTCGGTAAAAGTCTGATTCCATTTCAACTCATTTATGATTTGTGTGTTTGTGTTTACTCCATCTGCTCTGGTGTGACACCTTCATTCTGGATGCTGGTGGAGACACAGCATGCTAAGAAAACAAATGGATGAGAATGTAAGGGAAGAAGGAAAGGAAAAGAAACGTTCAGGTGACCCAGGTAGAGATTTGTGGTGGTTTGTTTGTTGCACTCTCTGACGAGGAAGAAAAGATTTATCATCGCTCAATGGTGGCACACACCCTGACAGAGTGAGAATCCTCCTGACACATGAACACTAATGTACCTAGTTGTGTTGGCTTTGTGTGTGTGTGTGTGTGTGTGTGTGTGTGTGTGTGTGTGTGTTGTGACAGGCATGCTGGAGCAGCCTGCAGGTTCTTGTGCCTGGCTGTGACGAGCATGTCATTAGCAGAGAGAAGGAGAGACAGCAGGCCTCATCAGTATTTAAATAGTCTGACATCTCGCCCCCCCCCTCCCCCGTTCTGCAGGGGCCTCCTGCTCTCCTTTCCCCTCCAACTTGTATCCTATCTGCCCTTACTATTCTTTCTCATCCTTCTTAACTTCTATGCATCCTTATTCATTTTCAACTTTATCGCTTTTTGTCTGTGACTGTGTGATTTATTCCTCTTCTTCTTTATTGTTTTGTCTCAGTGTGTGTTGAAATTTGTCTCAGAGTGTAGCCTGCTGTGCCTGACGACCCGGTGTAAAGTATCTGATTCTCTTTACTTTGGTTACACCGAGTGAGGGTTTTTTTTTTTTTTGGCTCTCGTGAAATTCATCATGGCAGTGGGACAGAGGCTGAATATGATTTAAAATGAACCTAAATCTTGCTTGCGTTATTCCATAGAATTAATAACAGCTTTACTTTGTAAAGTCTTATTTATAGTATACGTTTCCTATGAAAAAAGTTAAGAAATTAAGGAACAAATATCTGTTGGTGGAAGATTGCTGTTCAACAATGACTTTTACTCTGCTCAAAGTTTCTGCCTGCAAAGTGGGTCAATGATGAGCGTAATAATAATAATAATAATAATAATAAAAACCTTTGTTCATGGAGCACTTTTCTAAAAACAAGTTACAAAGTGCTTCACAAAAGGCAGATAATATTGAACAATCAAGTCATAAAGTCACAAGACTTGAAAAAAAACAACATTTTAAAGGAGGTGAAATTGAAGTAAATTTGAAACTCTAGTAAAATCAGGAAAGATATTTTTTATTTATATGATATGTTATAGTTGAAGAAATGTGTATGATGGCCGATACTGGTACTAACATGTCCATTGATGTAGATATGCAGTATATACTCCTTTTGTAAAGCGCCCTGAGTCACCTTTGTTTGGAGTCGATGCTTTTTAAATAAGAATTGGTTAATTTAATAAGGTTTTGATAACGCTGCTCTGTGTAGATTTGGGAGTGAAATTTAAAAGGTTGGAGAAGGGAAACAATTCTATGCTATATTTTCTGAACTAAATACACAAATTGTATTCAAAGGAAAAAATGGGTCACTGGAACACTGTTTGGTGCTTAAAAGCAACCAGGAGAGTTACACTTTCACTGTTGAATTTTATCTTCAGTAGAAGAGAATAGAATCAGCTTTATTGGCCATGTATTCTTACACACACAAGGAATTTGTCTTCAGTAACTGTGCTCTCAATGTACAAGGTTAAACATTAAATATAATATGAGCAAAACACACACATATATATATATATATATATATATACAAGGTTAAATAAGACAATAGTGCAGTGGTGATTAGTGCAAAAAATGCTGAGATGAACATGATAATACATATATAGTTATGTAACAGATGCTTAATATATATATGAGGTAGAGTTTTAACAGTGTTTACATATGCAGTGTGCATAGATTGGTGAGAGGATAATATTACAGTACATATATGATTAAGTTATTGAAAATAAACAGAGTTACAGGGACTACCTTTTAACTGAGAAATTCTGTTTATTTGATGGCTTGCCCCTTGAGATTAACCATCTCCTTTTCGAGGGGGTCCAACACAAAAACAAAAACACAACAGTACAGTGTGATACAGACAGTAAAGCACAAAATACACACATATACATAAAGCCTCACAAACACCCATCCGCCCACGTATCCCTCCCGCAAAGCCACAGCACCCACACAAAATCATCAGCGGTAGATGCACATAATGACATATGCAATCAAGAAAACAAAAAGATATGATATTAAAGGGGCAAGAGGACATTACCATTAGAAGCAGCAACATGGTTTTGTGAGAAAAGGTAGCAGTGATTTCTTAAAAATGTGTAGTGAATTTATTGTTCTGATGTTTATAGGTAGATTGTTCCAGTCAGAGGGAGCTTAGTAATTGAATGCTCGTTTGCCGATTTCTTTATTGGCTTTGGGAACAAGAAAAAAAGGCTGCTGTGTATATCTTAAAGAATCTGAGGAATTGTGTGGTGTTAAATGTTGTTTTAAGTAAGAGGGAAAATTGAAGTGGATACATTTAAAAATACATTGGAGCCAATGGTAATGTCTTCTTACATTCAGGGGTAACCAGTTCAAAGTTTCGTACATGGAGCAGTGATGAGTTCGGTAGGGACACCTTAAAATAAATCTGCAGAGGCTATTGTAAATAACATTTAGAGGTTGAAGATGTGTTTCAAATGTATTCTGATAAACAATGTCGCCATAATCCAGTATTGGTAATAACTATTGCATAACAATTATTTTCCTCATCTGTAAAGTAAAACAATTTATTGAGCGATAGAGAATACCTAGGTTGCGACTTAATTTGTTTGTAATGGATTCAATATGTTGTTTAAAAGACAGAGCGGAACAATACAGAGATCCAGGTATTTAAAAGAGGAGACACGATCAAGGGATGATCCCTCATTAAAAGAAATGGTCAGATCTGGAGTTTCTCCAAGGCCTTGTCTAGTACCAAGCAACATACAACAAGATTTCTTTTTTTTAGTGATAGTTTGTTGGTTGTAAACCAGTTCTGAACTAGGGAAAACTCACTTTGTAAGGATCTTTCAACTGAGGATCTATTAGCATTTGATATATAGATTACGGTGTCATCAGCATATAAGTATATTTGACAGTCTGTGCAAATTTTGGGAAGATTGTTAATGAAGATGGAGAAAAGGAGTGGTCCCAGAGATGAGCCTTGTTGCACACCCTTCTCGACAGTCAGGTAATTTGATAAGTTTCCGTTAAAGCTAACACACTGTCGTCTGTTATGAAGGTAAGAGTTGAACCAAAGTAGAGTATTTCGAGTTACACCAATAGAATTAAGTTTGTCCAGAAGTAAATAGTGGTCAACTATGTTGAAGGCCTTGGTTAGGTCGAGAAAGATTGCACCAGTGAGTTTGACGTTTTCAGAGGCAGAAAAAACATCATTTGTAAATTTTAAAAGAGCTGTAGATGTTGAGAAGTTAGGTCTGAAGCCAGACTGGCATGGAGACAAAAGATGTTAACATAGTGGGATAGTTGATTGAAAATTAGTTTCTCGAAGATTTTAGCTAAAGAATTTATAATTGATATTGGGCGGTAATTGTTACTGTCACCAGGGTCACCTCCCTTATGAAGTGGAGTGACTATGGCACATTTCCAAGTGGAAGGGAGAGTACAAGTTGGTATAGAAAGGTTAAATAGGTCGCAGAGTGGGTACATCAAGATATGAGCAGATAACTTAATAAATTTAGTCTCAATGCCATCTGGTCCAGTTCCACAGTCATCCTTTAGTTCCATTAATTGCATGTTGTACTTCGGCAGGTAATATTTTTTGTAAAGAAAAACTGTTTCTACAAGTAAAAACTATTGAGGGAGTCATATGCCACAGGTGAGTCAAATACGTGAGAGCTTTCTATGGAGGCAAAGTGATGACTAAAAATATTTGCAGCAACGGATGGTTCCTGAATAATATTTCTAATTGTATCAAATCTGGATAGTGGTGTTTTTGTTTAACTTATTGAGAATTTTATTCATGCTTTTCCAGAACTGTTTCGGATTGTGCATATTTTCTGATAGATTTGTTTTTGTAGAAGTCTGATTTAGCATTACGTGTTTTTGTCTTGCATAAGTTTCTTCGTAGTTGTGCCAGTCAGCAGGGTCCTTGGTTTTTCTGCATATCTTCCAGGTTTTATCCCATTGTTTGAACAGACTGATCAGATCAGAACTGATCCAAGGCAAACTTTTCCTCTGAAGACAGTTGGTGTATGAAGTTATGAACACATACCACAAATCTGTAAAGTTCTACAACTTTTACATTTCTCGACCATAACTACATAGTACACCTTTAAAGTTACCAGTTTTCACATAGCAGGCACCAGTACAGTCAAAATATGTTATCATTGTCAAGTATGACGTTAGATTTACAGATAAATGATGTTTCAGATGATCTGACACTCAATGTCTTAGCCCTCAACAGTTCAAAGGTTAATGATCATGTTTTGATAACAAATGACAACAGGACAGTGTTGATGGAGAGTGTATGTTATCAAAGCGAGCTAAATATCTGCAGTTAGTGTCCTCCCACCATTAATGTGTATTTTTTATAATCTTGCTGGAATCAGAGGGATACTTGATGTTTGAGTTTTCTCAAGTCTAGGTACTGTAACTTTCCAAGGTTAGGTCAAAGGACAAACCATTAAAGGAACATCTCCATGTTTGGGTAAACAAATGTGTATGGCCCCAATAACATACATGGTGAATATTTGTTTTTGATGCAATAATAATTCATACAAAGAACAGATCTTTCATAGCAGTCCAGATTTACCTCAATGTATTCCTATTTTTTTTTTTGTATTGTACACCTTGAAGCAGTAGTAGCAGCAGCAGCTGTAGTTGCTGCAGCCGAACGCCCCTGACAACAGTCCTGCTCAGACAGCATCAGTGAGTCACTTTGTGCAAAAGGTACTCAAATCTACAGGAGAAAAAGAAGAAGAAAAAAACGGACGACAGGTCAGGCTTAATTGTGATTCTGATTTGAATGAGAAAGCAGTTTAATAAAAGAGCCATCGGAGGCAGAGAGGTAAAAGGTTTTTACCTTTTAACAAGCGCTGCGCTAAAACAACTCTGAGCCTGAAGAGGTGCGCTCTGAAAGGCATGTATAAAGCTCTTTGTAAGTGTCTGCTTATGAGTGTGTTTATGTGTTAGCAGTTGTGCACACACACACACACACACATAGTGGGGTGATTTATTCCAAGCACAGGGCAGGTAAATTGAAGCAGGCCTTTCAGGTTGGTTTTCAGCTCTAGGTCTAATGAGAGCAGCGTTTCCCGTCTCTCCAAACAATGCGCTCCTGTCTCTTAAGAGCCCTTCCACCCGCCTGCAGCCCAGCCACTCTACATTAGATCTGTGGCCTGCAGCAGCCACTACACTGAAAGGCCTCAGGCTCCGAAATGGCTGTTTGATTCCTTCCCTGCTTTGCCTCTAAATGAATGATTTATTGGCTGTCAATGAGGAGGCCAAGCGTAATGGACAAAAGCAGCACTGCAGAGCCCCCAGTCAAGAGGATGTTGTTGTGGATGTTCTCTTTGAGGATCTCCCTGCCTCGGTCTCGAACTGTAATGAAGAGTAAACAACCAGACCACAGCCAGACCCCAGCTAGCTGCATGGGCTGCATTAGGAATCATACGACTTCATGTTCATTCTGCCCCTTCACCCCCGAATAGAATCATTTCAAATATCTTATTGTAATTCACACTTTTGAGAAATAGTTGATGAAATGATACTTAGAGTAACAGCATAGAGGTAGTGTTGCCTTTATGTTGGCACCAATTATATGTACAGTATTAAAATGTGACATTGTTTGCTTTGGCCACAATTCAATCAGCACTTCATCCTTTACTCCTTTAAATTTCCCTTTGAAAATGTTTCCTGAGCCACAGATGCATCACGCTGTAGGCTATCAGACACACTGATTCCTCCTGCTAACACACACAACTTCAATCAATTAGCACCGCTGCGTAACCTACCACGCACACTCCGCAACTGGAGAGGACGCAGGCGGCAGTGGAGACGTGTTATTTAAAATCCCCACTGCTTTTGTTCCCGTAAAAAGGGGACATTAACACCCGCTCGTCCTTTGGCCTCTGCTTGTCATCCAAACAGCTAATTTCTCCAGATCCCCTCTAATCCCCCAGGAGAGTCAGCCGGGCCTGGGGCCAGCAGGGACCAGGGCCTCAGAGGCCCGCAGCAAGAATAGAGAGTCAATGGGTGCTTTTAGAAATTGACGTTCTAAAACATGCCTTTGTTTGCATCGCTCTCCCCGGCGTCCCGCCTTTCAGCAGCTCTAATGATAAGTGACAGGCCATTAATTGAAGCTCTTTAGGAAGCCATCATCAGACACACGTCTGATGCTTCTCCTCTGAGACCAAGAGGAACAGGATGCACGGTGCTAGATGAGAAAATTGTTGGGTTAGGTTACTTAATCTGTTTGATTTTAGTTGTTGTTGGAAATTGTGTTTTGAAGAACAAGGATATAATTGGATGGAGAATATTTGTATGTCTCTTGAGCAAAAACAGATACTGTTACTGTGATAAATTTAGGAAGATTTTCAGTATTACATTTTTCATTGCATGCTGTGCTTTTGAGAAAATACAGAGCAAAATATGTTAGGGAAAAATGACGACATTGCAAGATTGTTTGTCTCTACAGCATACTTATAAAACATTAAAAGAGAAAGGGTTAGATACGTTCCAAAGAGGGGACTACTCCATCTACATGGAAAACTGTTGAAATAAAATATATGTATATTGCAATCATAACTCAATGTTGCTCCATCAATTACTTTTGTGTTTTTTTTATACTGATTCTTCTCTGTATGATAAACACCTGCAGTGCTTCACATTGAAGAACATAATGTGAAAACTGCATCCTCTGCTGATGTTGTGATGATAAACAAATCATCGTATGGGCTCACTGAACTCCTGACAGGAAAATAAGTAGAGGGATATTATGATGCAATTGTCCTGATATCATAATAAAAAAAAATGGATTCCAGGACACAGCAAAGCAACAAAACATCAAATGAAGTGGGAAGGGAAAATAAGTGCTAAACATAAGATAATACATGTCAACTGTGTGCTGGTCACCCATAGAGCTATTGGGTAAGCAAAATCATGCTTGAATTGAATTTTCGTTTGTTATATTATACACAAGACAAAGATTATTTAAAAAGTTTAAACCACTAAAATGACCTGATGTGCTATTTGTATATGCTTCTGGATTTAAAAGTTTACATTTCTTTAATAAATGAAGGAGTGCATTGATTCCTAAAAGTGTCGATTTAAAAAAAAAATTGTTCTAATTTTGACACACCTTGTTTTTTTTTTTTTACCCTTACAGCCACAAATGCTTCTTTAGGGATACTGTGATATTCTGTGTGACCATGTCTCAACGTACAAGGTCAAAACTGTCACTAGCCACAAAGAGTTCAAATAATCTCAACTCCGGAGCTGAAACCTGCTTTGAATTTATTCTACATCCCCAAGTCCAGTCATCCAGCTCCAGTTCATTCCCCTCCAACCAATTTACCATCTGTGCATCTCTCCATCTTCTGCCTGAAACAGGGAAGGAAACAGTTGTCGCTGTTTGGGTTTTAGGGGCTAAATGATGTCGCTAATCACCAGCTTTTAGTGGGGCTGATTTATGGAAGGGACATGAATTGTTATAGGCTGACTTATATATGAGTGTGTGTGTGTGTGTGTGTGTGTTTGGGTAGGTGTCAGAGGCAGCCTGTGGGATAGGCTAAATAGTCCTATTATTTATCGTCTCAGAGCGGCCTCTCTGAACGGAAGAGCGGCTCTCCAAATTGAAATATAGCTGAGTTTACCCTTCTGATTACCGCAGTAGTTTACTCCCAGAGCCCAAGGAGATCATTAAACAACGGCCGCCACCAGCAACTCAGCACCCCATTATGGCCCAGGATAAATGCTCCGACTGAGACATAGCTAACCCTTCTGACGGACAATAAGTGTGCCTCACAGGCATCACCCCCCCCCCCCCCCCCCCACCCACTCCATACACCCCCCTTTACTAAAAGCTAAATCAGTTGTTTCCACCGCCCGGGCTGGCATCAAAACAGCAATTGCGTCTTGACTGATATGGATTTCTGTGCTATAGATTCATTGTTTTCCAGATGAATAAAGGCACTGAAGTCTTTTCCTAAGGCAAACTGGCCAGCTAATGTTGTGACAGGCAATTTAATTGTTTGAAAATGTTAGTCACAGTGTGTATTATGGACAACTGTCGTTATTATTGTCCAACTGAATTAGCCTAATGGTTGCTATTGCATCGAGAAACGCAAACACAAGATACTGGATTTTATAGAGGATTTTTTTGTTTTTGTCCATATTTAGACAAAGCGGTGCATTTTTAATCTTTGCTGATCTTGTGTTGTACATGCATGTGTAGTTTTATTTGAAGGAAAACATCTTGTTCTACCTTTTTGTAAGTGGCTTATACTTATCACCAATCAATCAAATGTAAACAAATGCATTTTGGTCTGGATGCTGTATGCTCTTTCATCTGAATCCGACCCATTAGCAGCCAGGACGAACATCAGAAAACTGACTCTGAAGATTGAATCAGTCTTCTTGCTGATTATTTAGATTTAGATTAGATATTTTTTTGCACAACATAAAGAGGCGTCTGTATTACAGTATGTAAAACTTATAATCTTATCAGTGTGTTTTTAAAGATGACACTCTGTGAGGGGGAAAAGGACAGCTTAAAACTTTTAGTTCACACCTGCGTTCATATTGGGAAACTATTTGACAATGAATTCAAATAAATGTTGGAGAATTTTAGTGTCAAACCCTCATGGGGTTTTCTTCCTGAAAATAAAAACATAATTTAGATAGCTAGATTTATTTAGATATCATGAAATTTAATCCACCGATCAATCAGTCTTTAACCTTTACAGCACAGTGCTGAGATGCATTAGGTAGCAGCAGCATCCATTTGTTCTACTGTTATTCCATTTCCCCAACTATGGTGGTTTCAGGTGGGCTGGCTTGTTTTTCTTTATTTTGAGGACAGTGTTGACTGAGCTAAAGATAATGCACAAGGCATTTGATAATGGAATGCGTCGGATACTGATTTCACTCGGTGTATGTCTTTCTGGCCTCTGCTTCTTTGTTTGTTCAGACGCTCCCACTGTTTAACTTCCCTCCTAACTCCATTGTCCCACTGCCATCGCTGTCTTTCAGAAATATCTCTCAGATACTGTTGAAGTGCCGTTTAATCTCAATTTTAACAATGGTGCTTCTTTGACATGCTCATGACAAAAAAAAATAAGTCCCAGTGTTTTAGCTATCTGGTTTTTAATTATTCTTGTGTGTTTAAGGTTGTAATGAAGAAAAATGAGAATCCACAGAGTTCAGAGAGCCCCTGATGGTGCCTTTATCGATGTTGGAAAAATAGTTTATCTCAGTGGAACCACGTCTCATCCTATCCCAGCCATCACCATCAGCCAGCATTTCCACAATGACCTTTGCCGGCGTGATGCTGGTCCGGGTTGCAGGCTGAGTCCTTCACACGCTGCTGCTCTGATTACTGCAACATCTGTAACATAAACAGCAGAGCAGGACATCAGCACAGCAGACCTAACAGCCATGACAATGAAGTGACAGTGTCAGCTCAAGACAAGATGACAATGATGTTTCTGTCTCACTGTGTCCATTATGCAGCGGACACAGTGTCTCATGGAGCTAGATTCTGTTCTGGATAAATCGGGGATGATGCTGTGGCGTGCATCATGGCAGCTTTTTATGTCAGAATATTGAACTCTGACCTGTGATTACTTTTGTGATTAATGCCAACTGCACAAACACACTTTAGCACCCTCAGTACAGCTTGGCTATGTACTGCAACATGTTACCCCAAGAGATGTCTGAGGCTTTATTAGAAATTAGTATGTATGTGGGTACACAAGTCAGCCAGGAGCAGCTGCAGAATCATCACCACTAATAATCAGCCTTATTCGATAATAGCAGCATAAGAGAAAAATAGGCGTGCATACCCCTGAAACTGGAGCTAATATGATGAGCTGGCTCTGGAGAGACATTTTATTGAACAGCTGAATGGAAGAGCGAAGCTTTGTAAAATTAGAAAAGCAGTCTTTAAGGTGCTGTTAAGACACTGCTCATGAAGTTTATAGCTATCAAGAGCTTGTGAAAGTTTCTTTGAAGGTTTTGTGATGAAAATCATATTTTTGTTTAACATGCACAGGGAAGCAAAGGGGCCGGTTTGTGCTGTTCAGCGGCTTCGCGTCTCTCCCATGTAGCAGGCTGTTTTTGTGGCTGTTGTTGCTGTCTGTCCTAACACATTTACCTTAAGCCATCAGCACTCATTAAATGCCTGCTGGTGCAGGGAAACAAAAGGCTGCCTGGCGAGCCAATATGCGCCTCTGACACGTCAGCCAATCCCCAGACGGGCCGCAGAGCCTGGCTGCGCCGCGGAATTCTCAAACATATTTTTCTAATTTATGGATGGATAATAAATCAACATTAAGGCTTGGACAACGAGTTATACATCAGAGGGAGATGGCTGCAAACTGGGCCACAATGCAGCACAGGGGACAGGCACACATCTGCACTAAAGTCACACTCTGTGTGTGTGTGTGTGTGTGTGTGTGTGTGTGTGTGTGTGTGTGTGTGTGTGTGTGTGTGTTTGTGTGTGTGTGTTTGTGTGTGTGTGTGTTTGTGTGTGTGTAAATATGTATGTGTCTGCACTGCCAAACTCAGTTAAATTTCAACCTCTAAGTTGGTTTGGGATGCAAACATTTTTAATGTGACTGCATGGAGGTGGCGAGTGTGAATATTATGAATAGGAAATAAGACCATTAGGATTTACTACTGGTGGGATGGTGCTTTAAATGCTTCATAAAATTTAACACTTTGAAATATGCGCGCGTTTGCATTTTAATGCCCATGATTTGGCCTTTCACTGAGGCGGCAGGTCACTGATTCTGTTCTGGGCCTTTGTACTTTAGACCCAGTGTTTAGTGGCCAGAGCTTAGGAGTTCAAGATTCAACTGAGTGCTGTCTTGTTGACTGCTGTTGCACTTACCTCATTCTCTTTATCGCTAAGAGCACACATTTTACCAATCTATAATTTTCCCAAACAGATTGAGTTTTTGGAAAGTTAATAGTTATCGGTAGTTATACTGTAACTTGTATTTAAGAGGGCTTTTCAAATTCCTCCATCTCGACTAGTCAAAGATATTTAAATTCCCAAATTCAAGAGACAGCACTGATTGAACAGTAAGTTTTAATAAACATAATTAATCTTGTATGGTGAGATTGTCGGGCATTTTATTTTACATGTGGAATTTGGTGCTCTGAATTGGACATTTTATATCAAAAATCTGAATCAAATGCATCATATTAAAGAAAAATCGTCACCATTATTTTTTTTTTAACTTAACCCTCCTGCTACCACACAAAAACAGACAAAGAATTATCAAGGCCTATACCTTTTCTAAAAACTTCATCCCTGTGTGTTCTTGTTGTTTCAGCAGATAAATTGAATTATTTCAACATGTATTAAAGAACACATGCAGAAAAACATATTCAGAAAATCTTCCTTAAATTAATTTGCAAACAGAATATTTCCACTGCAATTCGTTATTCTCAGTTTAGAGATTTCAGAATCATGGACAGCTCAAAGAGGACATTTAGAGAAAATGAAGCTATAATCTTAATTAGATAAAACAGTTTAACTTGCATTTGTCCACATTTATCAGTTTTTTTTTTTCATGTTACCATCACAACTGTAATAGTGGGTCTGTTTCTTTTTTTCTGTTCTGATGCTCTCTTTATATGTTGTTGCTCTTACTGTAAGCGTTTGATGCATCGTGTGGCTAAGCTAGAGCTCCACTCTAAAATTATTAGGCCTAATCATTCATTAACCTCCATTAGACTGATAGGAGGGTAAACCTAACGCCTGATTACATCCTCAGTGTGTGTGGGTACCAATTTGTGTGCCTGTGTGCATGCTGAATGTGTGGCTGTATGTGGGAGTAACAGATGCACCCTACACACATTTTTCCACATACTGCACATGTCTTTATTGTATTGATACACGGCTAAACAGTGTAGGTGTGTGTGTGTGTGTGTGTGACGTGTGTGTGTTTGTGCGTGCATGTGTAGTGGAGGTTTGTCATTCATTAGAGTGGAGCACAATCAGAGCTAAACTAGCCATGGCGGCCTGACTCATTATAAGCTGAAGGTTTATTTAAAACCTCACACTGCCTCATTCCCAATCCACTCACCGCCATATGCATACAGTAATTACACAAGTGAGGAGGAGGAGAAGGTTAGTGAGCTGCTGTGTGTGTCAGTGTGTGTGTGTAAGTGTGAGTTAAAGAGAGAGAGAGAGAGAGAGAGAGTGAGCATGCAGGCCTGTGTGTATGATTATTTTTCATTCCATGTTTCGCCTCAGTTCTGCCCCTATAACTGAGGATCTAATCAATCTGCCGGCTATTAAGTTTGTTAATTGATAATGCATACTAATTAGGCCCGGCTCTGTTACCACAGCGACGACGGCAAGGTGATTGTAGGCAGGAGTCCAAATGGACTTTTAAAGCAGGGACCGTGAGGTGGAGGCCATCAAGCCCACACATGTACACAAACACACACGATCACA
Source organism: Labrus bergylta (assembly GCF_963930695.1). Classification (NCBI taxonomy): domain Eukaryota; kingdom Metazoa; phylum Chordata; class Actinopteri; order Labriformes; family Labridae; genus Labrus; species Labrus bergylta. The sequence continues at coordinate 23,362,843 of NC_089196.1, read as the reverse complement.
GCAACTACAAACACACACGTTCACAACAACTACAAACACACACGTTCACAACAACTACAAACATACACGTTCACAACAACTACAAACATACACGTTCACAACAACTACAAACATACACGTTCACAATTAACTAGCAGAAATGCGTGAAACAAAATGTGTTATTGTACTGAATCATAGAACTCTGCAGACATGTCCTCATGATATAACCAAAAGATTGGAGTGCAAATACTTTTGAAACCTTTTTAAATGTTATAATTAACTACTAAAATGTCATGTGGTTCTATACAGACATCAGGTCAAATATTTATGGATTTATATTATTTATCAGCAATTCTAACTTTCTGTGTTTCACTGTTTTGTTATTTCTAAAAAGACAGACTTTTAGAAAAGGTCACAAGAGGTTACAACTTTTCCAATGGTCAATATTTGCTCATCAATTAGGAGAAGTTTAGAAAGGATTGCCAATGTAAAAAAAAAAACTATTAAACAGAATCATTTTGCAACTCTATATAGATTTGAAATGAAATGGATTTTCTTTAAAAAAAAATCATTCGTGGTGGAATGTAACAAAGTATGTGCACTCAGTCATTTTAGGGATGTGATTATTACTTAAGTGTCTAGTTTTTCATGCCTATATTTTGTTTTAGTCCTAAATTAGATAAGATTAGATTATTAATATAAAATATTAAAATCTAGTCTAAGTAAATACATAATATATAACATAGTAATACATATATGACATAATTAAAAATGACACTATAATATGGATTTTACTTATAAAACACATTTGTCTTGTGGATTTTTTCTGTAATCCTATAGATCCATCAACAGTGTATGGTTCAGATTAGACCTGTTTCAATACAGAGCATGAATCTGAAGAGCTGCATAAAGAGTATACATCTATTGTTCATTTCAAACTCTTGTTTACCCAAAAGCCCAACTAGGGACAACAGAGTAAAAATGTCCAACATTTGATCACATAAAACCCCATAACACTATATGAGGACACATACCAATCCAATAATGTAACATGTAGAAGGTAAACATATACAGGCAGCATTTGATCAAGATATGTCCATTAGCTCTCACATCAGGCAAATTTCAAGAACAGCCCATTTTCACCTTCGTAATATATCTAAGATCAGGAATATCCTGTCGCAAAATGATGCAGAAAACCTAGTTCACGCATTTGTTACCTCCAGACTGGATTATTGTAATTCTCTTTTGTCAGGGTGCTCTGGTAAGTCTCTAAAGACTCTTCAGCTAGTCCAGAACGCTGCAGCTCGTGTACTGACCAGAACTAGGAAAAGGGACCACATTACTCCTGTGTTGGCTTCTCTGCACTGGCTCCCTATAAAATCTAGATTAGAATTCAAGATCCTTCTTCTCACCTACAAAGCGCTAAATGGCCAGGCACCATCTTATCTTAAGGAGCTACTAGTGCCGTACTATCCTTAGAGAACATTACAGTCCCAGAGTGCAGGCCTGCTAGTGGTACCTACAGTCTCTAAATGTACTGTGGGAGGTAAAGCCTTCAGTTATCAGGCTCCTCTGCTCTGGAATCATCTTCCATACAGTCTGTATTTTTAAGAATAGACTTAAAACTTTCCTTTTTGATAAATCTTATAGTTAGGGCTGGTGCTGGTGTAGACCAGCTCTTAGTTATGCTGCTATAGGCTTAGACTACCGGGGGAACTGGCACCTTGAGCTTCTCTCTCTTTTATCTGCTTTTTGTGTCTCGAGATAACACTTGTTATGAGTTGACGCTATACAAATAAAAATTGATTGATTTCAGTCATATAATTATAAAGATATTATTACCATGAAGATTTTTTTAGCAACCTTTAAACCCCAAACATGAGTCTTATTTTCAGCTTCTTGTGGATTTTTTAAGCTTTTTTAAATTTAAACTTGACAAATGGTTAACCCCTGTGTTGCAACAACTTACACACTATAAATAAAATGAACCTTTTGTGAGAGTGCAACTAAAGTGATTTAATTAATCATGTAAACTACATAAACCATACCAAATTGAACCACAGCTGCACCAACTGTGGGATCAGACTATTTAAAAAGTTGAAAAAAACATAAGCAAACATTGAATGAGGCCAGCGACCAAAAACTGATTCTATTATTCTGCAGTCTTGTGGAACAAAGCTGCTCTTAATTGGAAAATAGCAATTTCTGCTACAATCTAGTAGCTAACGCCACACAAATTAGTGGTAGCATGTTTGTGCTTTATCATGAGTGTGTGTGCACATGCTTCGCCTCTGTTTGTCTAGCTCACTGCCTCTCCATTTGTTTTCTCTTTTGTGCATTAGATATATTGGACACACACACAGGCACATGCACTTGCACACATGCACACAAACCATTCATCACCTGCCCAAGACCCTGAATTATTATCTGTGTGAGTCAAGGTCAAGGAGATGCAGCAGGTAAATTGAAGTCTGAGAGGTCATCGCCGTTTGATCGCTCTGTTTCTGCCTTTGGAGGGAAAAAAAGACTGTTTTATTTTTATGACAGTGAGGATAGAGACGTCTCTCCAACCTCGCTCCCTCTGACCTGTGTCACTTCCTGCTGTCTGACAGGAAGTAGTCCTCTTGGCTCACCTCAAAATACCCGTCACTGCTCCTCAAACATCACTCCTTGTAGGTACAAGTGTGTGTGAGTTTTTGCAGTGTTTGAATATGCACAGCAGAGACAGTAAAGGCATCTACAGCTCGTCTGTTTGTCTATTTGCTCGGGCGTTAGTGTGCAGAGGAGGATATTACCCTCATTACCTCATGATGAAGAGCTCAGTAGATGGTCATATCACTGATTTATCCTGCCTGCGTCGTCTGTGTGACTGATGGCGCTGTAAACACGAGCCAATCCCTCATCAAACTATTCAGTCTTTGACAGCTGGGAATTTATAGTGGAGCAAACATTTTCAGAGAGATGCTATCACCTTCGCCAACACTTTTTAATTGAGTCATCTTTGTTTTCATTTCCTCATTTAGATTTTTATATTCAGGGGTTCGATTTCTAGTTGAGCTAAAAAAAAAAGAAGCTTACATGTAACCCAGCTCCACACATGTCCTCCAACATCTTAATACTTTTTTCTTACATTCTTTATTTTTTTCTTGCTTCCTCTCATTAACTCGACGTTGTGTACGAGTATCTCCATATGTGCATGTGTTGCATGTTTTTGTGTGTATGCGTCCCCTGAGCACATGGCTGCATGCACATGTGTGTTTGTTTCTCTGCGAGCACTGCATGCGCGTGGTCGTGCATGTGTGTATAGGTTGTGGAGAGAGTAGGGAGGAGGGGGGCGGTGGGGGGGGGGGGGGGGTTCAGAGCAGCCAGCTGGGTTGGAGGGGTAATAAAGAAGGAGAATCAATAGGCCATGCAGTAGAGCCAAGGTGCTGCCATTTATCACACCGCCTCCCTGACTTCCATCATTCATCATGCCCAATGAGGCAGCAAATAGGAAAATGACTATTTGTATCAAACACATCTGCACTCATCCACTGAGGTATTTTATTCCCATTAACTCAAAGAGTAGAATACGCCGGTTTCAGCTGCTGGTGCTGTTGTTGCTGCTGTGTTTGTGTGTGAGTGTGATTCTATTTGTTCAGGCTTGTAGTTGTAGATTCATTGGGAACACATTCATGGCTGCTGTTGTTTTTTCCCTGGGAAAAAAAAAGAATGTGTGCTGTGTGCCCTCCAATCCCTGTGTTGATGTGTTTAATCTCTATACTCCCCCCTCCTCTTTCTTTTTTTTCTCTCTTTTCTTGACCTCCTCTCCTATATTCCTTCTCGTTTCCAAATCTTCCTCTTTCCGAGCCCATGGAGTGATGGTGCGAGTAATATCTCGTGGCTGTAAGGAGCTATTACATTAAGCTTGCCTTTCATTTTCACCTATAAATTAGCCCCGACACTGCTCTGCCCAGGGGTTGAGGTGTATCTCTGTCTGTGTGTGTAGCCTGTGGAGGGGTGGACTGTGGTCATTATGCTCTAATATCCCATGAAATGGTGAAATTATTATGCAGCCTATTTTACAAGCTGCCTGTGAATATTAAAGAAGGATATTTTGTTTGATCTCCTTCTCATATATCAATGTGATTGTGTTTGTTTTTGGCTTGCTTTCTCCTCTCTTAATAAAACAACACTGGCAGTAATTCAGAGTCTCCACTGACGGACTCAATTCAAATTTTCCCCATCGAAGTAAATCAATGTTTGCTTATGGTCAACCAGCAACTGTTTGTCAACCAACTTTATGAGGCTTTATTTTCTCCCTAAAAGACCTGTAATATTTTGTCACATTATCCTGAGATTAGGATCAAGGCTAGTTGCAAACAAACATAGCTGCTGCAAAGTCTTCATTGATTACAGCATTAAATCAGAAAAAACTTATTTCAGTCATTTATAAAACCAACGTCCCCAACATTCTCTATTTTAGCAGAAAATATCACAGCCATCAATGTAGGATATTAACTAATTTTAACATTCACATTAAATTACATGAACATTAAAAAACAAAAACCCTTTGTAACATTTATGCTCAAGTGCTATCAGTCCTGTTAAAACCAAGACTTTGGAGAAGTGGCCCACACACACACACACACACACACACACACACACACACACACAGAATAGCACACTTGCATGGCGTGATAAGAATGTACTAATCTTCATTGCTCTGTCTTTGAAGGAGAGTGTAATGTACCAAGGTCACTTAACACATCTATCTGTGAGACATTCATCAGTGCTCTTAGCGTCTCTCTTTTACTGCTGTCTGATATACGGCTCTCTGCGGGCTGAAGCCTTCACATGAGGAGGACACACACTGCACACACACTCCACCAGCACTATTACCAGGTGGAGACTTCATGTAATAGACTGTGTCCAAGAAACACCTCAAAGGTGAAGTGTTGTTGGCCTCTTGAACTCATTTTGTAAATTAACTTTAGAGTCTAGAAATTCTACTTATAGTGTTAATCTGGTATTTCCTTCTTCTGTAGAGCTTATTACTTTATTATATTTAATATCTGATGTGCTAGAGGTGGACTGTGTTAGAGGCAAGTATGGTTAACATCATTACCTACTCCCAGCCTCATAATCATTACTGATTGGACAAATTTCTAAAATTACCTTCTTTATTACCAATTACATAGAACACTTAGCTTTCTCAATATCAATCAGCACACTGTGATAATGCATAATTAAGTCTCACAGAGCAATCTGGATGAATTATCTAATATAAACCTAATGGCAAAATCAAAGACTTCTTAATAAAACTCATACAGCCATATTGTTTGTTAACTGATGGAGAGTGAAAAGGATAACCAGGCCCTCAAAGGTTTAATAAATCAGTGAACAGAGGTAAAAAAAAAAAAAAAAAAAGCAGATTCCATTACATAGCTTTCATCACAAATTATATTTTCAGCACTGTAATAATGTTGTGTTTTTATGGATTTGACTGGATATACAAATAAAATAATAATGAAAGTAAAAAATGATATATGTTGTATTTACATTGCATGCATTTATGCAACATTTCCTCCTGTAAAGCTCTCGTGTACACCCTGAGTGCGTCTGGAGCTCACGTGGAAACGTGACCGTGCAGCCTCGCGCGCGCCCCTCCACCCTGCTTCCACTGGGAGCTGAGGTAAAGTCACCGAGCGCAAGGGGATGGCTTTCAGATTCATAAAATTCATAGAATTCTTCACAAATGGATGAACACAATTTCCTCCCAATTTCCTCATTATGCAAATATGCAAAATATCAAATCTGGACCAATTAGGGGCAGCCACAGCTTCAAATTTACCGCTTTAAGCAGTAATTGCAGAAACCCTCAAATAATTACGCAGCTAATTGGGAATATTTGTGACAGATACAACAAATTCTCCTCACAAATTACATTTCATTGGAGGGAGCACTGCGCCCCACTGAAACCCAACCGAGGTCTAATTTCTCTTACATAATGAAAGGAACTGAAAACTTGTTATCACATTTGAGCACTACGCAGCTTCGTAATGTGGAATGATCAAATAAATTAAGCAGAAATTCATACATATTTCTCTAATCTATTTCAAAGGCACTTTATTTGTGTAGGAAATAACTCCGGGTCGTTCCAATATGAGCTATAATAAGCTGTTAGAGCGCGAGGGGGAGCCCAGCACAGGCAGAGTGTACACAGGACGCTGGTATTTCCAGATGCATGATGAGAAAATCAAACAGTCACCTTCAAAACTTCTGCGGCTTTTTTGCAGGTTTGTCTTCAGTCTCCATCCTCCTCTTCCTCCCCCTCACAGGTGACCCTCTCCAAGGTCACTAGGCCCTCTGTGTGTGGACGACACACACACACACACACACACACACACACACACACACACACACACACACACACACACACACGCACACACACACACGCTCTCTCTAGTTCTCTCAGGCCCACGCGCATCGATACACGCGCACATACACGGTCCATAAACGCCTCGCGCTGGAATGGAGCTGCTCTATGTAAACAGGCAGTGCGCCGGCGGAGCGTAACTGCGCCTATTTGTCAGAAAGGCTCATAAATACGAGCGCTCCTGATATCTCCATTTCTCTGTCCTACCGGACATTTTTGCAGATGGGGAGCAGAGTTACAAAAACAAATGCTAGTGTTTGTATTCCAATTTATCTAAAAAGTTAAATGGGATCTACAGAAAAATAAAACGTTTTATCCTAGCAGGTCCTGAATTATTAAATAATAAGACAATATAGGTTGGATGGAAAAGATTGTTATTTTTATTATTCATTTCACAAAACATGGATTAACCTACAACCCCTGTTTTCCACACATTTCTTCATTTACTAACAACTCATTTAATATTCTCCAGTTTTCCCCCTGAACTGATTGAAGTTAAAATAGATTCAAACACGATCTAATTGATAACATGAACGGCAGAATCGAGGGCACATTAGTATTTTCTCCTAAATTAAGAGAATCCACCTTGAGCAGATGTAATCATTTTGTCAGCCAGTGATTCCAAGAGCCTCTCAACCTTTAAAAAGTGCCGTGATTTCTCTCCATGTTTGTGCTATCAATCACTTTGTGAGAGAAGTTGTCACTTTGGTGGACTGGTGGACATCTCATTTTGTTTGTGGGGAAATCCCCCTTCAGTTTTGCAGTGCTAAAAACACCCTCAGAAAGCTCTGCTCACATGAAAAGGTGTATTATTACAAAGAAGAAGATTCATGTGGAGGTGATTGATGGGAGGACAAAGTGTTAGAACCCGGGATAGGAAGTGGACCCGACCGGAAAACAAAAAAAGAGGGGTGTGCTCTATTTCTTTCCCATCCCTCCCCTCCCCTCACATTCCCACAGCCCCATAGTCTATTTCAGTCTGTTTGTATGAGGAGTCAGTTGACCTCTCTCCCTCTCTCTTTCTGTGTCTCTTACTCTCTCTCCCTCACACCTCAGTCAGACCCGTTTATGCTGTGATTTTGTGGACACGAGCGTCACTGACACCGGATAGATGAGGCTAATCTCAGCCGCAGGCAGACTGTCAGACAGCTTTGCTCTGGGGCTGTGCGTAAAATGGCGCTCGGATGCGCTCTCTCTCTCTCTCTCTCTCTCTCTCTCTCTCTCTCTCTCTCTCTCTCTCTCTCTTTCTCATCCGTGCTATGACACGCATCGGAACCCAAATTCTCCCTTACTTTTTGAAACATTCATTTGAAAGTTTGGTATTAGTCTTAAGGATGTTTTTTTTTTAAATTCATTTTAGGCACATTTGCAAAATGTAATGGTTGTGTAACATGAATACTATTCTAACCCGCTAAACTAGCATTGAATCTACACCTCAGACACAGCTTGGTTTCACAAGAATTCTGCTGTAAATCACACAACAGTTTACAAGGTTTTATATGGCCATACTTGCAGTGTGTGTGTGTGTGTGTGTGTGTGTGTGTGTGTGTGTGTGTGTGTGTGTGTTTCATCTCTAATGCCCTGTTAATTGCCTGACAGTGTTCCCACACACACCTCCACTAATGTTCCGCTTGCTATTCAGTCTGCAGCCTTCCTTCTGCCTCTCCACCTCCCCGTCCCTCCTTCTCCTCCTCTCACCTCGGAACGGATTGTTCCGTTACAATAGCAGTCTCATTCACTAATTAGCTTACCTCACCTGAATTGTGTTCAGGATCTCGCGCAGTTGGCACAACACTTGCAATGTTCCAGATTTAAAGAGGGTGCGTTTTTTTGACTATAGTGGCCTATAAGGTCCACGTTTCTGTTACCTGCCTAAGAGTCCACATCTTCAGCATCTTGGACAGCACCCACACCATCTCCGGTTTTCTTTAATCACGACAATTAGACCCAATATTTTCCCCCGGACCCTGACAGACGTTGCTTGTAAGTCTCTTTTCTCCGCGCGCGTGCCGCCACTCTCATTACACGCGCTGATTAAAGCATAGATTAGCCAGCAGTGGCCCCGCGCGCTCCTCACCAGCAGCTCGCTCAATATCAATTAGAGGCTGCGCCAAAAGCAGCGTGTCCACCGGCGGCCCTCCGTCTCCTGCTTCCAGCTCCCTCACAGCGCTGCCAGTCCGCTGCTTTAAAAAAAAGAAAAAACAAGCCTAATAATAACAAGAAATAAAAGGAAAATCGAGCAGAGTGGAGGCTTGGGATTGGGTGTTGCAATCATCAACCGTGAGGGAGAAATGAGAAAGGACAGTTGACTCAAACTCAAAATAACATGTATAGTTTTCTGCTGCCACAGTGCTGGGTGATATATTTTTTTTATAACCGTGAACCTTCAAATTAATTGATAAAGGAAAAGTCATTTAGGCACATTAGTCAACCCTTCCCCGGTGGAGTTCATTTTAGAAATAATGAATAGTACGTGGACACGGAATGAAAAACCTTTCAACCCAGAACCAGCAGGTCGTTCCAGCTCCGCAATAATTAATTCACATTTTCCTCTTTAACCTGCTAGTCTGCGTAGAAATTAGGCTAAATAGCGGCTGGTTTCGTTTAGTGAAGCTATTTCTGTCCAACCCCATTGCTTACTTGAACACAAACAGCCTATACTTTTAAATGTGGAGTCAAACATTTTTGTTTGAATATGATTGGGAGAATCGTTTCTATAGCTACATAGATAGATAGATAGATAGCTAGATATATAGATAGATAGATAGATGAATAGATAGATAGATATAATCTTTATTATCATTGTATACAAGGATACAACGAAACTTCGTTAGCAGCAATCCTAAACAGCAGCGTTTACAAAAACAACAACAAAAATATATTTGTGGTGCTATAAAGCTACTCTCAATTTAAATTCGTGTGTAATGATAGTTTATTGTGTAGCCTAGTTAGCTCGTTTTATTTAGTCTATAGGCCTAAATAAAAACAATTTTGAAAGAATGTATCAGTGTTTTAAAAATAATTATTTCATTTGGACTTCTTTGCTTTTTATTCCAATCTATATCATTAAATTTCAATTACATGCAGCGTTTATGACTTTTATATTTTAAATAGCTATCTGAGGGTCACCGTGTAAAATTATCTAATTGGCTGTCATGCTACATCAGAAACCTTGATTAGCTTATTATTGGGAACCTCCAGCCTATTTCTCCAAAGTGCGCATGCGGTGAATCCAGTGTTTCTCCCGCCTGTCCACAAACAGACAGCCTTCCAATTAAAAGTGGCCATCGATTATAGATAGCTGCCTACTGGCATGTGAGGGAGACAATGTTAGATGCTATGCCACTGCCAATACAGGCCACAGTTAGCCATGAGCTAACCAGAGCTGACACCAGCATATTAGATGTGGACCGGGTTAATTCACCTGCACTTGGCCCCTGTGTTAGCTCTGCAGCGTGGAGGTTTACCTGCCCGGTCTAAATGCTGATCATTAAGTCGCTTCCAGCAGCCATGATTGGTGCAGAGGGGTTTATATCATTGATTAAAAAGGGAAGGCTGATATCAGTTATTTCAGCTCCTTCCTTTTTTCCTCCCTGCGGTCAGGCTGCAGAGGGCAATACTTAGACAGATTTCAGATCAAATCACTGAGGAACTATTCTTCATGCCGCCGTTTAACAAGATTTGTGTAATGGCAATTTAGATTTAAGAGTGAGCAGTAGTGTGACAATTTTCAGATAAAATTATTAAAAAAAAAAAAAAAGATTTACTTTTTTTTATGTAGCCTATATATATATGACAGCACTAATTTACATGTGAGTGTGTGAACAACTTGTCCCTCCTCTCATAGTTATCCCTTGTTATTGTGTGTGAAAACCTCTACAGCTAATTCCAATTTTCCCTCTCCTATTTTCCAGCAAGCTGCTTTTCCATTAACTTTGGGAAAACACGGTGGCAGGTCCATTTAAAAAAGCTCGTGCTCCACCCTTCCCATAAACGCCTCAGCGGAGGAAAATAAGAAATTAAGAACCTGCAGGGCCTCATTTCATCATCGGGCTGTCTATCTCTCTGTCTCCCCCCCCCCCCCCCCCCAAAACACAGAGGCAATATCCTCCAATGGGCGGGACAGAGAGCTTTACCTTAGCATATGCTAACTATTACAACACGTCTTGATGGAAACACAACGCAATGACTGGTAATTGACATAAAATATGACAAAGTGTTTGAGTGTGTGTGAGGAAAGCGTCGCGTATTACGGCGGATCAGCTCCATAATGCGACTGATTAATGAAAGATCGGCCTCGCGCGCACTCAGCTGATTCTGTGAAAAATGAGTTTTGTGTTGTCACTCCGACAAGCCGGCAGCCGCGGCCGGAAAAAGACTATTAGCCGGAATCATTATCAATAGCCATATTTTCAAACTCTATTATGGCAATCAGGCTGGAATTTATTCAATAGATTTAGTTCATTTGGTTGTAATTGATAAATAATCAAAATTTATCAATGTACTTGCACACATTTCACTAACAATCAGGGAAAACTGCCCCATTTACCAGCTGACTTGGTCCAAATTAGAGCTAAATTGATGATCAATTAATCTTGGGAGGCGTAGAGCGCCGTGTTTAGCAGAGGAGCAGCAGAAATGTGGCAGAGTTGAGGAAGGAGAGAGAGAGAGAGAGAGAAGGAGAGAGAGGAGAGGAGAGGAGGAGACAGGGAGGGGAGGATAGAGAGAATGGATGGATGGGAAAGTGTGGGATTTGTGAAGTGAGAGACTCGCTGAACTGGGTGAGTAACGCACTGACAACACGAGGGAGCTGCAGGTGCCGAGACAAACAAAGGAAGACAACAAGTGAATGTGTGTTTATGGAGACTATCGTTCATCGCTTGTGTTTTGTAGGTTTTTGTTTTTGTTTTGAAGTGTCCCTCTCATCACACGGGAGTCACACACTTGAAGTATCAGGTACATCAAGTTGGGCAGAGTCAGAGTGATCAAGGTCAAACAGAATGATCCCATTTCTACTTTAATTTGCTGAGGCATTAAATCGCATGATGTGACTTTGCTGCAGTTTGATAATTACCAGCACATGTTTCTAATTTCAAGCCACTCAGAGACACTACTGACCCAAGTCCTCCCCTTTGTCTGCTGTTGTAGGATTATGAGTGTGTGCAGGAGGTTCATATATAGCCTACTATGTTTATGTGTGTATGTTAGAGTAAGAATATATATTCTGTCTGAATATTTACAGATTAGAAAATGCACAGGCTAATAAAACTCTTAGTTTTCAAATACAGGCGATATATTCTTTCTTCTGAGGTATTTTTATGTAGATAAAATAGTCTATAAAACATTTAATAACCCATCTGATAATTGGCTAGCCCATGCCATTCAACAATCAACCATCAGATGTTTTTTTCTTACATGACAAAATAACTAGATTTTTTTTTCAGTGTGCAGAGTCTTTCAGTGGTTGTGAAGCTAGCTGGCACCTGTAATGTAAGGCACCCATTACCTTCAATGATGCATTAAGCTTCCTAATGATGGAGCCACAGTAATGGAGCTAACTAATGACCGGACTTAAGAAAGAACATATTCTAATAGCTGGAGCAGAACTGGAGGGAAAGTCAAGGTGTCAGGGAGGAGAAGGAATTAGATCCTCAGACGGCTGCATGGAGGAGACGTAATGACTGAGGTCAGGCTGCGAATACAAAAGATTAACAGGCTTAATACAATAACCTTTTAAGTAAAACATATTTCTTCAGTTAAGTTAGGATAGGATTAATTAAATAATTCAGGGTATATATGCATGGAAATTGAATTAACACGCAGAAAAAAGGCACATTCAAGTAGAACACCTTTACAGTGATGCTGCCGGTGGTGGGAAATAATGAGAACACACAGGGCTCATGATCCGGTGGAATCACTGTTTTAGCCGAGTTGTGCTGCAAACCTCTCAGACAATAAGCTGTCAAAACACATTTCAAAGAAGATTTGTTTTGCTGCTGGCCTTAAACCCTTCGATTTCCAAAACGTCCACTTTTCAGACAGATGGGAAAACAACACTGATTTCAAACTGATCACTTTGCTTTTATGGATCGTCGGCATTTTATTCATTTTAGTCGATGTGCAAATGTGTCAATCAGTAAATCACTATAGAGTTAAACCACACCTGGGGAATTTTTAAAAAGTTGTTTTGGCACCATATATATTGGCTGATATTCCAAAAAATATCTGTAAATATGCATATATGATATGGGCACATACATATCTTCTTTCAAAGGTCTTTTTATTGAAAGATAATAACAGAAAATAGCTTTTACTGTACAGGGAAATATTTTTATTTTCTTCCCCCCACCCACCCTTAACAAAAACACTCATGCATGTCGCAAAACATCCAAACATGAGACAAGCCTAAGCCAGACGACAAACAACCACAGCTGTACCTAGAAGTCACATTCTGAATAATAAAAGGTCAAGGTCAACAATAAACACATCTGTACAGATAAGGGCAGTCCTTCCTGTGAACTCTAAAGGAAGCCGAGTTGCATTTAAGAGTTATGTTGGTATATTGGCACATACATGTCTTGTGTGCATATTTTCATTCTGCATCAGCAGTGCCAGGCCGTTTGTTGTCTTTGTGAGATGTTTATAGCTTCCACCTTTAAATCAATTAGGTGGCTAATCAGCAATGAAGTCACATAATGGACTAAGAATTTCAGCGAAACAGTCAATATTTATGGCCTCTTTGTTACCAGGAAAGGATGTGTATTTTTATTGGGTATTGAACCACCAGGACATGAATAACAATGTAGTAAAAAGTTCAAAGAGGCAATGAGCTGCAGTGTGACACTTTCAGACATTTCTTTAACTCTCAGTAAGTTTGATTGATAGAACCAACAAACAGAATTAGTTTTTAAAAGTTAACAAGTCAACCCATTGAAGCTATTATGCTGTGTTTTTTTCTTCTTCATGAAGAAATGTTCTTTTCTTTTTCTTCTTAATTTTATTTTCCTTTTGATTGACACAAGATACTGATCTTACAGTTGATGAACCTCTTATACCTCTATTTTTAAGCAGAGGTAGTTCCCACGTTCTGTTTCTCTTGATTACAAGTGAAACGAGCATCCTGAACACAGCACACCTGAGCGTGGGGTCAATATTAACAGCAGCAGTAATGAGACGTTTTCATGCTGCTGAGACTCTGAACACCACTCTGATAATGACACCTATTGTGACTTTCGTTGCTTTTTTAATAACCTCCCATCCACCACCTAACGCACGCACACACACACACACACACACACACACACACACACACACACACACACACACACACACACGTTCTCTCTCTCTCTCTCTCTCTCTCTCTCTCCACACCCTCCGTGACACACGCCTCTTCCTCCTCATTAAGGAAATGGCTCTTCTTTGCTGATTATTTTATTTGAAAGCCGTGATTACCGCTCCGTGCTGCAGATCACGCGGTAACGGAGAGCAGGCGGAGAGCACGAGAAGGGCAGAGGCTCTAATTGGGGCATGAGATGCGCCGGATGGTGCAGCAGAGCTGGGTGTCCGGAGAGGGGAGCCTGTAATGGGTTTGCCTGCCTGTGGCTCTCCTCTCTGCATCTATCCTGCTCGGATACAGCACACTGATGAACCTGCTTCTTATTCCTCCTCCTGTCATCAAACCAGCTGCCCAAAATCACACGTGATTCTGTTAGAGAGCCGCTTGTGCACATTGGAAAATCGATTTCCTTTTAAGATTTCTAACTGAGTGATGTAGATGCCTACTAAGCGCTGCAGTAGGCCTGGAACATAAGAAAGAAGCAATTCTCCTGCTGCCCCCTGTTACCATGTGTTTGTGCTGTAAGAGATCTTATTCCTTCACGTGCCTGTTGTCTTTTGTGTTATTTTAACCTGTTCTGCAAAGGCCCACATATGAGCAATGGATTTAACGCACTTTGATTGCTAAAAAAGCGCGGAGAGGGCGGACACGGAATTCTTGATCTCTGAAATTGCTCTACAAAATTGCATTTGTTTTTGGTGCGCTTCCATTAAAAGTGTCTCCTCGCGTGTAAACAGCCGTTCCGCACTCAGATGCGCCGCATTAACCCGCGAGGATTGTGTGTGAGTGTGTTTTCACTGCGGGAAGATTGATGCGGTCCAGTTAGGGAGGCTGAGTGAGACATAGACCCATTTCATGTGGGTTCCTCTTATTACAGAGATAAGTTAGAGCACGAGGAGCGGACAGCTGAGGGGAGATCTGCTATCAGACTGTTTGCACTGCAACACAACACAATATCAATATTGATCATGAGAGCTGTACTAGACAACTATAGAGGTTGGATTTTAAAACATCCCTTATCTCATGTAAATATGAAGTCCAAATATACAAATAGGCCTACATATAAGCAATTTTAACTGCACTGAGCGACTAATAATGAAACTAATCCAAATTATTTTTTTTGCTTATGATTTTGCTGTAAATAAACAAATGTGGAAGATTTTTTTTTCTGGAGAAAAATGTATTTCTTCAGAAAAATAAAATTTCAAATGAAATAAATATGAATTTATTGAAATACGACAGAGATAAAAAAAAAAAATTAAACTTATTAAGAACACAAGATTATTACAATATTTATATTATAGGCTACATCATTGATATTTTGTAACAAACAAACAAAACAGTAATGGTTACGAAATTCATCCAAAAAGAAGTTGCATGGTATTATGCATGCTCTTTTATTATTTTTAAAAAGCAAAAAATACGACCATTTACAATCAGCATCACATAAACTAGCTGAAGGTGTTAAATAAACCTGGATTGGAATTAAAGTAATTTAAAACAATATTGGCCTAATTGTTGATTTCAGATTATTACATTTATTTTAAAAGTATAACAAATATCCATATGTACATTTTGTGGAACAATAATTTATATCGAAGCAAAATAAAATAAAAACTTGTACTTTCTATGGCTATATCAAAATTATGTAATTTCACCACTTCTGTTAATGCTTGCATAAACTGGATATCCAACAACTTCTGGAGCATACCGACCGTGTTATCTCTTCAGGCTAAAAGCTCTTCACAAAAGCAGACTTGGCCTTTACATCTCCCAACACAGACTCCCCCTCTCCTCCCTCTTACTTTTCACTTCTGAACCAAACAAGTCCACACTCTGCTGCTGCTGATTTCTTCCCCTGAACCTTTCGCTGCCTGCTCCCAGCTTCCCTCCTCTCAGTGGACCATGCTCCGGTCCATTTCCTTGGGTTTTCACGCTGTGCCACATGTAGGCTTTACTTCCCCATGTCCCGGTAGAGGAGCATAAAAGATGAGCTGCAGAAGGAAGAGGAGGAGGAGAGAGGAGTCCTCGCTCGGACGCCTTCTTTGTGCGGCTGCAGAGAAACCCATTTAGTCCCAGGCGGTGGTCTATTCAGCGGACTCACCCTGACATCTGCCAAAAGCCTCCTCTAACCAGCACTGTCTGGAGGAGTAGATCAATGGCTGTCCTGTTAATTGTATAATAGACCTACTTATGGACCTCTGCTAGAGGGGCACAATCGTTTAGGGTCCACCACGTCTGATTTTGTGGGAGCCAAACAGGCCTAAATACCTTTAATTGCACGCTCCTTGATGAAAAGTCGATGGAAGTTAAAGCGGCCGATCACTAACACAGCTTAAATCCATCTGTACTCGTTTATTTATTTATTTCCTCCATTTGTCTCCACAAATCACCTGCCAGGGGGGAATGGGAGCGATATTCGTTTTGTTTGTGATCCAAGGACGGGAGGGAAGATGGGCTCAGGGGTCCTGGAAGGGTTCTTCATCTACAACATTTCTTTTCTTTTATGACTTAAGTCCACACTGTGATCCGAGCAGACTTCACACAGTCTGCTTCGTTTCCAATAGTTAAGAAATGCAATATTAATTTAAGGTTATTATCTTGAAATTCGTCTTAATGTTATTTTCTTTTGGTTAATTTGGGAAATGAATTCTCCTTTTCTGGTTAATCTTTGTAAACAGGCTCATTGACACAGACCAGTGGTTTGAGAATTGAGATTTTGACATGCTTGTTTACTTAATGGAAATACATTTTCTGACTGAAATATTTGTAAACTCCTATATCTCTCTCACAAAAAACAAAACAATCCTGTGCACGACCTGCAGTATTTTACAAGTATATCCATCTCCAAACAGCAGTCTTGTTGTCATAGCGCCAATACATATACGAGTTTAAACAAACACATTAAGGTGTTTAACGTGGAATAATTTAAGCATGAAAAGCTAATAAATCAGAGGACTGAATGGCACAGGATTGAATTGAATTGTAGTGTTTCCGTGCGCGTATGGGTCTGCGCGCGCATGCTATAGGTGCTTGCGTAAAAGAGTTGAGGAAAAAAAAAAAAAGAGGGGGGAGTCACGTCGCTGACATTTCCAGGCTCCCGTTCTGATTGGCTCTTATTTGAGGAAGCTCACGGGTTCTTTCAACTAATAAGCACCTCCCCGTCGCTCTAAAGGACATTATAATGCAAGGGACCTCCTTTTTTTAACCACAAACCGAATTTTCGTTCATTTAGACGATATATACTTTTTAAATTGCCCCAAAGTTGTGGGATTTTTTTGGAGCGCTGTTCGCCCTGGAGCGGTACGCCATGCTCTCTCACGCCGACCTCCTGGATGCTCGGCTCGGTGAGTTATCGTCACTAAACTCCGGCCCTAAACTCCAGTGTAAGACTTCAACTTCTTATTTCACATTGTACAATGATAAATAGACTGTGTGCTTAATTGTGTTTACAGCTAAATGGTTTATTGTTTCTAGCAGCTATTCTTTAATAATCTTAATTTATCCGGAATGATTTGACAGCAAAGATTTACGTCTCAAGCTGCATTGACTTTATTCGTTTTATTTGAATGGATCTGTTTGTCATGAAGCAACAAAGTTATATCATGTAACCCTCATTTAAAGATACTGTGCGTTTAGATTCTCCATGTATTCACTCTCTTCCTCGTCCTCTCAGGGATGAAGGATGCTGCAGAGTTACTCGGACACAGAGAAGCTCTCAAGTGCCGGCTAGGTGGAGGGGTGCAGGACCAGGGGCATCCGGGAGACATGGCCCCTGGTTCAGACTCTGTGGAGGGCACCACTATGCTGCCGGGAGAAGACATCTCCTCTGTGGGATCGAACTCTGGCGGCATGCCGGTGAACGGGAAAGAGACGGAGAAGCAGCAGCAGCCGCAGCAGAGCTCCAGCCAGACCTCTAGCCAGCAGAAACAGAAGCGGCACAGGACGCGCTTCACTCCGGCGCAGCTCAACGAGCTGGAGCGCAGCTTCGCCAAAACCCACTATCCTGATATCTTCATGAGGGAGGAGCTGGCGCTGAGGATCGGACTAACCGAGTCCAGAGTTCAGGTAAACTCACGTTCTGTGTGGATCATATTAGAGGATGAAACACCGGCAGGGTGTGGCTATAGTCCAGATTTGATCTTGTGGGTTTTCAGCATCATTAAAATGTCTTAAATATAATTGTTTAAATCCAACTGGAAGGGATTGAGCAAAATAGATTCAGTTTAGGAAATAGTAGTAGTAGTATAGTTGTTTTTCGCGTTAAGGTTGTTGGTCAAATATTTGGCCATTAGATGTTCTGCATTTGTGCAAATGCTTGGACACGAAACGTCAAGTTCAAAGTGCAAGAATAACTTCATAATATCTTATTTGTACATGTAGAAACAGATCTGTATCTTGAACAAGAAACCTCGCATGAAAAAACATCTTCGTGGGGAAAACACACACACACACACACACACACACACAAAACTAGCCTTGTTATAATTATTCCATTGGTGTATTGCAAAACATTAATTTCGTCATATAACATTTCTTGATGGTAAGCAATATGAGTTTTAAGGAGCGGTGCAAAGTGCTCTGTCCAAGGTTCTGAAACACTTCTCACCTATGAAGAGCGATCAGGAAACAAGGGCTCACAATAGTTCTAAATATTCAGGTGGCTTAAACATTATTTAGTCAGCATTTAAAACGCAGCCTGCAGTGACTGCCCATTCCAGTAATGTACTAATGTTTGTAAAAATTCTTAATTTCTCTTTGTTTTTCTTTTTTTTAAAAGCTATTTTTCCATTTGTTTCTGCAGTTGTTTTAAATCACATAGGTGTCATCCACAATTATATTCTTTTACGGTTTTTTTGTAAACAAAACTAATTAAAATGGTGTAACACTGGCTGAAATAATTCCTAAAAGTTACAGAGTGCATCTGTAAAGTACGTTTACAAATTATGGCACCCATTTAACCCAATTATTAAGATGAGAATGTATTGATCACTGATTTTTTATTTACCATTTTAGTAAAAAAAAAGAAAAATTGATAATGAAATCTTTTTGAACAAAAACGATGTGAAACAATTACAACATGGTATTATTGAACATAACAGGCTCTAATAAACCAAACACATTATCCACCAATTTCAGTCTTATTTAGAACAGTGAACGGGTTATTAAGCAGTGATGTGAAATTCATGTAAATGAGCCCAGTGAAAGCAATAAAAAGCAGTTTCATCATTAGTCACCTTAATAATCAATCCTTTATTCTATCTCGTGCAGCAGCTAACCGCTCAGTGCAGCTCGGCTCGCGCTCGCTGTTTGTAAACATTAGTGCAGGCACGTGCAGGTGCAGCCTTCAGTGGGCGTGTTTGCCCGCGTGCGTGCCTCCACAACCTCTCTATTTCTAAAATGCTCCATCAGCGACGTCTTAATAGGACTCAAGAATATATCGTACTTTTTTTAATGGAATGAGAAATTGCATTTTCTTTCCCCTCGAGTGTAATGGGTTTGGGCGACGTTTCACGGATGGCTGAGCGGAATGAGAGCGAGGTTTCACTTTTAATACGGAGGCATTGGCTCACGGCCTCGCGCGCGCATTAATCACGGCCGAAGATGATGAAATCTTCAGAAAGACCAACAGCGTGCCCTTAAACAGTGTGGACGTGGGCTAGTTTGTTTATGATTCGCAAGCGTGCGTGTGGATAGGTGGGTTACGTTTCACGTATTGTGTACTGTATAACACGTTTGTGTTAAAGCCCAGTAAATACTTAATCCAATTTTCAATTAATCTGTTTGTAAATAATGTGTTGGAAGGGACACATTTTTGTTTGCCCACACCTGCGAAACTGCCAGAAATTAAAGCCCTGAGGTGGCTTTCTGTATTTACAAGAGCCGTGTACATAATTTTCCACAAAATGCCTACTAATAGGATAACGACTCTTTTTGTTGATAATTATCTTTTTTATTTTGACGCACATAAAGACAAATCATGTATGAGTATTTTCGTTGGCATAAGGTCTAAAGTAATGTGCTTTTATAGGAATTAAACATCCATTAGACAATGTTTCATACTTCCCCACTCTCAGTCTGGTGGTAATTTGAAGACTATATTTTCATGAGGTCCTTGGGCCAGTTCCGCAAGGTTTAGAAGGTTAACGCTAATTCTTATTTTTGTCTCAATGTTCAACAGTGGTCACACAGGTTAGATCACAGGATCCATCGCAAAAATAGAATCCTTTTTTGAGGAAAAACAATACATCAGATTCAATTAGTCCTCGAAGCTAAATTTGTAATTCCGAGCCAACCGAATGTGTGTTTCCTTCTGTGTTTTGTATACTATAGGCCGTATTGGAGCTCTGAGGTCTGATGGAATACGGCGCGATTGTACTAAAAATACAATGGTTATTGTAGTTTTCCCATTGTTCAGAACTGCAGCGATATGCTGCTGACTAACACTATCAAAGTGCTATTCGAACTCATATTGCTAAAGATATGTGTCCCCTCGTTGTATCATCCTGATGGCTCACAGCTCTGTCTTTCTGCTCGCAGGTTTGGTTCCAGAACAGACGCGCTAAGTGGAAGAAAAGGAAGAAGACCACCAATGTTTTCCGCTCACCGGGGACACTGCTCCCCACCCCGGGCCTGCCTCAGTTCTCTGCCGCGGCCGCCATGGAGAACAGCCTGTGCTCCTTCCACGCCAACGACTCTCGCTGGGCCACGGGGATGCCGGGTGTATCACAGCTGCAGCTCCCTCCGGCCCTGGGCCGTCAGCCGGGCATGCCACAGTCCCTGTCACAGTGCAGCCTGGGTCCGGGCCCGCCAAACTCCATGGGTCTCTCCAACGGCCTGTCCTCCAACGGCCCCGGCCTGCAGTCCCATCTCTACCAGTCGCATTTCCCAGGAATGTCGGCCTCGCTCTCCGGCCCCACGAACGTATCGGGTTCCCCGCAGCTGTGTAGCTCCCCGGACAGTGACATGTGGAGAGGGACAAGCATCGCTTCACTGCGGCGCAAAGCGCTGGAGCACACAGTGTCCATGAGTTTTACTTAGTGACTTCTCAAAAATATCTCCAACCCTCCTACAAAGTCCCTCGTCTTTCTGTTTTTATTCCCGCTATTTAGATCAAAACGAACGAGCCAATCAGGCCCGAAATATGAGAACATGGAGAGTGTGTGACTTCGTCTTGAAAGGACAACACTGATGGACAAATGGGGAACATAACTTGGGTTTGGGGTAATTTATCTTGTTAATTCAAAGGATTTTATCAACTATTGATGATGAATACTATTGTAATGATCTTTAGACTATAGGCCCTAATTACTGAGAGCCAAACAATCGTCGTATTTACGTTTTCACTGAGTGCGTCTTTACGCACACATGTTATTGTGTTCAGGTGAAGTTGTGTTATGTCAAACGGTTATTTATAAAGATGGGGTATACAGCCTGCCACACGCGCACCACACTGTAGTGGGCCTATTGAAGTGGGTCTCAGGCATGCACTGTGCACGTGGATTAAAACGCTTGAATGACTTCGAGAGTCAATGGTGCCCACTCAGATTGAAGAGGCTCTTTTAGACGAGCTCTCTCTCTCTCTCGTCTGCATCAAATCTAAAGGGAAAAAAATAAACAATGATCTCTCAGTAGGCCTACTCTGTTTTAGGATGTTTTGTGTAGATAAAACATTCTTGCTATGTACCCACTGGTCTTTTTTGTGACATGTTTTAACTTATTGTATGTGCTATTCCTTACACATTTCTTAAATGTTTGATCTTACATCAAAATGCACCACATTGACGGGTTTGTAACGATTTCAAATGAACAAACAAATAAAAGTAATTTTCAAGAATGTCAACACAAGAATGATTCATGATTCTGTTAAACTTAATAATGACCATTTTTGTTTCTATCGGCACTTTGATAACACTATTGTTGACCTACCCTTGCAATGGGTGGTTGATGGTATTTTATTTCTTGTTGTGATTCCAATATTCCTGGGTAAATAGGAAAGTAACAAAATAGGAAAAAAAATGTTTTTTTTTTGTTGTTGTATTTTTTTTACAACATTTTATTTTTACCGAGCTTTTTATAGCAATTCAGCTGCTAATTCAGTTTAAGGTGTGTTTTTCCCACATTAGTATAGTAGATTGGCAAATCGTTTTTTTTCTCAGTGACCTACATATATATTAACAAATGAATTTCCTCAGTGAGTGAGGTGACAGGGCTAAAGGGCTTCTGGGTGTAACTGCTCTCATGGTGGCCGACAGCAGCGCTAAAGATGTCAGTGCTGAGATGTGACGGTCACTGATTTTAACCATGACGGTCATCCCACTGAGAGGACTGGATGGACTGTGACTGAACAGGAGGGATCACAGGCCTGTGATGTGAGTCCATGTCTACAGTAGCCAATATACCTGTTTCTCCAGCTGTGATTTTAAGGCTAAGGTTGGTTGCTATAATCTTATTACTTAGGCCACCTGCTGAAGCAGAAATTACATTGATGATTAGTTTAGAAATAAACTTGTTGGGATATGTACTTTGCTTTTGCCAGAGGAGATGAAAATGCAAGGCTTCCTTGTGCGCGAAGGACTGTTTAGCCTATAAATAACCTTATCAATAGACTATGGATGCCAGTCTATTGATGGGTATTTAGTCTGTAGACATTAGCCTCTGCAGGTAAGCCCTCATTGGAGGTTGCTAAAATGCCAAAAGGCTTTTTCTACTTATGAAAAACAGGACATCCACATTAGCTACAACATTAAAGTAATCTAATGAGTCTATCTTCAAATTTAAGTCAAGTTACTGATGATTCTTTGGTCCATTTTTATAAAATATGCTCTTCTGCTTTATTCTTCGTCCAGTGTACTTCTGCGATTATGACATATTCACACAAACAATTTTACTTGCAAACACACCCCTGCATTTTTATTACATTAATTTCCCAAAAATGTAAAAGAGTAATACACTTAGCAAGATATGATGAAGAATAGACCTATCGTCCTCTCATAGGACAAAAAAATCTGTTTGTTGATGCAGCTTTCTGGCACTAATCAGTCAGCATCCCAACAATGTGATGAGCACAAGCAATAATCACAATATGAATTAAATAAATCAGTGATTAACCATGTAGACCACTGATTTATGCCTTTGCCCATTTAAAGGAACCATCGGGTAAAATGTATAAACTAATGCTGAAGTTCTATTCACCATATTTCTGTATTGGCATTTCAATTGGCTGTGGTGTCTGTAAAACAAAAAGTTTTCACGTCAATCAGTCATGTGTTTTTAAAGTAATCGAAAAGAAATACAATTATGAATCCAAACTGACACATAGTTTTTCCTGAAGTTGGTAAACTGACATATTATCATTGTTCTTTTGTTATCGTTAAGAAGCTTGTGTAGTGTACAGGCATCACATACAAAGATTAAAAATACAAATTATTTAGAAGTTGTTGTTTTTTTTTACCTTTTGATCATTTGACATTTATTCATAATCTCTCATTACTTGTCCATCAGTTCCTTAATAAGAAAAACCTTGTTGTGGTTACTTTAATTTAAATTATGCTCATGTGAGAGGTAATGTCTGTAAACTCAGCTCCCCCAGAAGCAAATACAAATTTTCCATTATGAAAGTGAGAGGACCTCACTGTGTGTGTCAAAGATTATAAGTGTCAACTGTAGCCTGAAATCACAGCAGCTCAGATTACTCAGTGTGTTAACCTCATCTCGCTGTCAGCGCTGAGGCCAATTTACGGTCACGGGACGCTAATTGATGAGATATGGCATTACCATAAGCAGTCCCAGTGCCTGTAAACTTCTAATTGGACTTTCTGTAACAATGCAGGGGGGTTAAACAAAGGATTAATCATAATTAACAAAAGTATATTACTTTCCCATATTAAACAGTTGGTTCCCACCTTTTCTATTAACGTACATTTGTTTGCAGTGATTTAGCGAATTATTGAAAATACCAACACAAGTCAAGACCCTGAAAAAAACATTTATTCCTCTATGTGCTTTCCCCATTTTGTGTGTGTGTGTGTGTTCGTGTGTGTGTGTGTGTGTGTGTGTGTGTGTACATACACTATGATCACACTGTGGTTACATTCACACATTGACTCTGAGCAGGGGATGTTGTGTTGTTTAACAAACTGGAATAAGCCCAATTACAGCAAATCAAGGAAGGAAAAACTTAGGTTATTAATATATAATCTTTTTTTCATTAAATGACTTAATATTAAAGTTTATGTATAGTGTTTAGACTTGTTGTTGTGTAACCCACCTTACTTTTGGATTCAACAGCAGAACTTTCCCTACATTTGACAGAAATGTTCAGGATTAGAGGGCAAAAAGCGATATATAATTATTCTTGCTTTAATGACTTATTACTTAATGATGGTCCCTAATTTTTCATAAACTTTATATTTGCCTCCACATCACCCACCCAGCTCTGTCCTAGCCCATCATGTTTGCAGACTGAATGCAGGCTGCACACCTACCCTGCCCAGGCATGTAATTACACAATATTGCATGACAACAGTTGATCAAACGTTCAGCCAAACTGACTGCAGCTCCACCCATCCAGGCTGGAGCTGCAGCGGTGGCAGCCTCTGAGTGTGTGTGTGTGTGTGTGTGTGTGTGTGTGTGTGTGTGTGTGTGTGTTGTTCTCATAAGTGTATCTCTATGTGTGGCTCAGCCCTCCAGATTCAGGCCCTGTGCTGACTATAGTGTGTCCTGGCCTGCAGTAACAGATGTGAAATCACATTACCCAAACGCTGCAATTAGTCTCACTCGCTCGTGGGTTAATGAGTTTGTGGAAATGTGCGACCCATTCCTCATTAGGTAATTTCTCATGCACTGATGAGAGAGAGAGAGAGAGAGATGTGGGGATGGCGACTTAGTGAAAATGGCATATAGTCTGCTGTGACACACATACTGTATGGCAGAATGCAGCTGGACACTTACTTATCACTTTATCCTGAAGCATGCTGCTCTGTATGAGAATACCTGTTACGTGAATGGAACAAAAATCTGATGTCTTGTGAATTAGCATAAACTTAAATAACAGATGTTTTGTAAAGTAGTATTGCAGTTGAAGTAGTTGAAGAAGAGATTGTAGCATCAAGGAATTTTATTTCAGTGTGTATTTAAAAAGTTCCCCATAAACAAACAGTGTTTAACAAATCAAGAAATATTTGTGTAACAAATAAAAAAGGAAATAAGACTCTGTAAGCTTAAGTTTGAACTTATTATACTTAACTTTGACCAATTTATTACTTGAAGATTGCCCCTTTTTATTGGTTGACTGTGCAATAACAAAACAAAATGGAAAAAAAAAAAAATCAAACAAGCAAGTCAAAAGGACTGAAACATTTCACACAAAGGACAAAATGAAACTAAAACTAGAGTTTCACACTTTACATCATAGATATTAGCCAAACCTTGTTTTTTAATTCATTTACCTGCTGATTTGAAAAATATTAAATGTAAAATGTGAACTCCACATGTGAAATGTGAAAGGGAAAGATTTGCATGAACCCTCCTGCTTCAAGATACAACGAGGTGACAGATAAATGAAGAAATGCTGTTGGAGAATAATCAATCAATCAATCATTATTTGTACAGCGCCAATTCGGAACAAATGTTATCTTGAGACACAAAAGCATGTAACAGACCCTTCTCTTTATATTATCTACCAACATTCATCCATCATGAGCACTATGCAACATTTAGCAGAGTTACAGTGGTAAGGAAAAACGTTCTTTTAACATGCAAAAACATCGAGCAGACTCATGTTGAATAGCCGTCTGCCTGAAACTGTGTTGGGCTTGAGAAGTATGACAGAGAGAGATGCAGAAAGAAGGAGGAGGATGGACGAATTGAGTAAAAATTTGTTTTACTGTCAGTCTTAAATTTTCTACAAGGGTAGCATCCCGTACTGCTAAGCTTTTGGTCTTTAGAGCTTGATCCCAAACCTTCTGGACTTGGTTGAAGCTCTTGAAGACCTTTCACCTATCCTCCTCTTCTGAACTTTTAATCGTTTAATCTGAAGCCATAATCAGTTTTTATCGGTACAGTAGTAGTAATAGTGTGTTGTTGCTATAACAAGTGGAATTAGATGCCGGCCGTGTGCATTTAATTCAGTCACCGCTAAACAGCAGATAAGCATCTCCTCTTTATTATTGTCATTATTGTTTTTGAACACACATGCTCCTAAGACCATACAGGCTCTCTTTAATTTGAAACAGCCGATTGATTCAGACGGGGAGTATGTTTTGTAGAGCTTTGTTCATAATCAGTGCGGTTTTAAGATCAACTACATCACAAAATATTGCAGCATGAAAATTAATTAAAGCTGTCTGTTAGGGTAACATCAGTCTGTCTCATTATGGACCTCCTTTCCTCTTCTCCTGGGTGTGTGTGTGTGTGTGTGTGTGTGTGTGTGTGTGTGTGTGTGTGAGTGAATAGACAGCCGGGGGCAGAGCTCTGTCAGGACACAATGGACGACAACAAAAGAACTAATTAGCAATCAATTACCGACGTGTTTCTGTCCTGCACCTTTTATCTGGTTAGAGTGCGTAGCAGGTTACCACTCAGCATGCACCATTCACACACACACACACATACACACACACACACACACACACACCACCTGCTGCCTGTGCATGTGTGCTTTCAAGTGAAATTGGATTATTTCAGGGATGTATGTGGTCACCTGGTGATACGTGTTTAATGCAAGAGAATGTAACCTCCCATTTAAGAGTTAAAGGTGCAAGATCTTCAAATTAACCCAATTAAGGCCTTGAGAATAAGCTGTTTTTTTCTCCGTGTCTGCACCTACGAGTGTAAAAGATAGTTTTTCATTAGCTTCATCTGTGCCAATCAGTCTCTTAATTCTCCTTTTTTAATATCTAATTGCAGTTATCCTTTGTTGTGATGTCTAAGTGAATATAAGACTGAAAAGGTACATTTCTTGCATCTAAGAATTTTCAATGCACAGCTTCATATATACAACAAAGACAGAGTAAATTTAGTTAATCTGGGCATGTGGCTTGCTCATTTAAGCGTCTTCCTCTCCACTGCTGTGTAACACGCGTACACACACACACACACACACACACACACACACACACACACACACACACACACACACACACATGCACACACAGTGACATCTGGGGGGAAAGTGTGCTGTGAGGAGGCTGCGAGAGCCTCTCATGATAACAACTCTGCATCTCAACAACCTGCATCCATCATCATCAACACTAACATCTGCTCAGAGCCTCAGCTTTAAATCTCCTTCTACCCCCCCCCCCCCCCCCCACCTCCCACCAACCCCTTATCTCCCTCTCCTCTACCCTCTCCCTCTTTTTCTCTCTCTCCTTTTCTTCTTCTTTGTCGTCTGTTCTGTCCATCTTTCTCTCCCGAGGACGCCACCTCATCTGCAACCATTTCTAAACACGCTGCTCATTCTGCTTTGACTCTCATCCAAAGTCCCTCATCTGCCGAAATATGTGTGGATGTGTTTTCTGTTTCAGCCATCCTTAAAATCAATATTTAATGATGATGTTATCAGTGCTTTTATGTTTAATTTAGCCTGGAGTGTCAGTATGAATGAGACACTGTCAGCTTTATGGCGTCAGGCATTTATTTTCTGTTAATGGCTGCTCCTGGTGGTACACAAACCAAAACCCTGAGGATTTCTGATGGATTTGTCTGTTTCGATTCTGTTCATGCATGTATTCCACGCCATGCCTGCATGCATACAGTACATGTCTACCTATAAACACACACATACATCAAATAAAGTCTACTTGATTACATAGACATTTGTTAATTTATTAAAAGGTTGTAAATAAATGCTACGAATGCTTGACATAATGTTATATTTTTGTACTATAGTAAGACAGTGATTTTGTCTGGATAGTCTCACATGCTCAGACTGATCATAAAACACAATCAATCAAAGCTCCTCTTTCCGTCGAAACAAACTGCATTGCCCCATTTTGGCATTTTCCAAATCCACGACAATAATTTCACCTCCTCAGCTCTGGGAGCCAACATTGTTGAGAGGCAATAATCATGCTAGTTTTCTAAGTCATTTTTCTCCCAATAACAAGCCATTTTTAATCCAATTAGGAGCGCTAACGTGAGAGGCATAATACCACGGCCCCTGGGACACATGAGAGAATATGCAGGACATTTATCCCGACAGTCAATATTGGATTTTCTCACTGAGCAGCTGTGCCTGCTCTTGCTGACATTCTCCACCTCTGCACAGTGATCCGTCCTGATTAAACCCGCTTTTCTACTTTATCAACATTCATTACATGACCTGGTCATGCATGGAAACAGAAACAAGGAGGAGAAAAGTTACATGCTTCACGTTGGGGTTTTCCTCCTGCACGTTGTCATTGAATTCAACAGATCAGTGACACATGATCCATCTCTCGGCTTTCTTTTGGATCTTGGATGACTTTCAATAAGCAGATAGGTGTGTGATGGTATTCCCCTAAAACTCTCCTCAGCCAGACAGACAGGTTGGATGTCACTTCAGGTGTTTACCTCAATGCAATTGGCTGAACTATATTACAGTATAATTATGTTTTCAGAAAATCTGTTATTACATTATAATTATGTTTTCAGAAAATCCGTTTTTTTTCTACTTTTCCTGATTCAGATCCTCTGGTTTGATAGAATTTTGAATATGAGAAAGTCCATACTCATAGGCCTATTTCTTGTTTTAAGCATCAGTTCAATCATCTTTGCTTTGTTGAAGGAAATATAAACTAAAAGTGGAGCAATTCAGGAAAAGAAAGCAACAAGGAGCCATCAGTACTTTGGAGCCATCAGCAGCTAAACACTGCCACCTTCTGGCGGCTGCTGATGGGATCAAAATGCCGTGCAAAAATGTTTTCATTCATTTACACAATTATTTATTTATTTCATAAAATTAGACAGATGGTCAATAGATTTTTCTCTCATCTTGGTATGACTTAATGAAATATGTCTCCTAACTCCACAGAGAGTCATACAATTATTGTTCCATCAGAAGGCATCTCATAAAAAGCAGAAAATGCATGAAAAAGAGGGCTGCTGTTTATAGCTGATTGCAGTCGATACATTTATGCAGCGCACTGAATCATTGTCATTGAGTGCATTGATTATGTGAGCTAATCAATGTTTATTAGGCTGGATGAGACCGGCCAGACCACAGTGGAGGCTGAATGATGAAGGAACACATTTACAGAGTGTCACAGGCCCACCCACCTGACCTGAGCGGATTCACAGTTTGAAGAAGCTTTAAAGTGTACCTTTATGGGACAGCACTGGGTTTATGTATCCAAATAGGCTTTACAAAGACGGTCAGAATTGAGTGAAAAGAAGCTGATTTTTATGGACATTTGAACCAACATACTGTTGGATAGTACCAGCTTCTCTACAAGAGAGTAAGGTTTGGTGTAAATGCTGCTATCTAGGTGTCAGCCACACAGTACAAGAGCTTTTTTGCCATAAAGGAATTTGTTAATCCTTTTCATGTCCTTCTTGGTTCCTCTGATTAACAGGGCCTATCATATAAAAAAAGCCCACTGAACCCTTACCCGTGTTCCCAGAGGTCATAAGGAGAACCTGTTGGCAATGTGTACATTAGTCCACGGGAACCATCACAAAATGGAAACAAATCATCATCCCTAAAATGCACAAAGTTGATATCCTGCAGTTCTAATACAGCTTTTGGAGCTGGTCACTGAATGCAACTGAAAGAATGATTTCCAAAACATGAAGTGAAAAGCTGCTCTCTGGCACAAAGCAGCCACGTGAGGCTTTGTTCAAATTAAACTGAACCAGCAGGAAAAAAAACATTGACATTGAAGTTAGAAGGTGGTCCTAAAGTTTTAACCCATATACGGCAACATGTTAAAGCAGTGTTTCCAAAACTTTTGCTGGTGGTCCCCCTTTTGGCAGATGAAAATATTTTCCCCCCCACCTCTCAGCATACACATCGACACATAAACATATATCAATTTATACTCATCATTCTGTCAGTCACGTCTTTCACTTACAAATTCCTATACTTTTACAATTTATCTCAAACACTGTCTGCAAAAAATAGAAGATGAACTAATCCCTAATGACTGGTGTGTGCTTATTTTGTGCTGCAGGTCTTCCCAAGTCTTGGGTTCAGCTATAAGACTTCCACTCTTAGTTCATTTTCAGTGTCCAGCTTTGATCTGTGTTTTCAGGCGACTGCAGAGAAACCAAACTCACAAATCTAGGATTTGGCAAAAGGCAGAAGTGTTGCTCTCTTCTTTACCCACTGCTGTACAGGTGTAGCGGAGGGCGAGACATTACTCGTCGTATTATTCTAGTCTTTGTTTTAGTAGTTTCGAGTCATTGTTAGCTTTGCGTTTACCTGGAAGACCTCTCACATATTCTGCCATGCTTTGCTGGCAGTGCAAACAGTGAGCATTGTTGTTTCCTTTTTAGAACTTGCTGCGTCATCCCTGTCATAACCTCGGCCCCCCCTAGAGGCCACAGGTCCCAAAAACAGGATCACTCAAGTTCAAATATTCTGCCGCTTGTTTTAAACTGACTCCTATGACTAACCTGTCTTGCACACTCACACATGAATTGTTTGTTTGAAAGAAAAAGTCATCTTCCAAGTAAAAACTCCTACAACTTACAAGATGTTGCAACAGCTCTTTTTCGTAATTTATACTAGCATAAAGGTTTGTTATTTTAACAATATAAATCAAATCCTAACAATCAACAGAATCAAGGTTTGACCATGACTTTGTTTAAAGTGAATCAGAGACCAATCTGCAGCTTTTTTTTTTAAATAGGTTTATTTTTTTGTTCCATTTTTTTTCCTTGATACACAGTAGCTCTACGACTGACCTACAAATACTTCATTATCATTTATCCTGACAGCAAAATGCACGAGATGAAAGACTTTCTGCAGTGGAAACAAACCGAACAAACAGGCCGGCATCAGATGGGAGTCACCAGGCCTCCCCTGAAGAACTCTGCTGGAAGGTAATTAAACGAAGAGTGTGTTATCCATCGCTCCTCATTAATGCACTCTGAATTAACCACTTTCACGGGAGAGGAATGAGGAGGAGGGGACCAGGGAGAAAATCTATGCAGGCTTTAAAGTCATCTCTCTCTGTCAGGTCGGTCCAAACGGGGAGGGTCGGCTCATTACGGCCTCCACAGGAGATGAATGGGTCAGTCAGGCAGCGAGGAGAGCCGGGCTGGACCGCTGTGTTGATGGACAGATCCACACAAGAAGTGTGTACGTGTGTGAG
The DNA here is from genome assembly GCF_963930695.1 of Labrus bergylta. Classification (NCBI taxonomy): domain Eukaryota; kingdom Metazoa; phylum Chordata; class Actinopteri; order Labriformes; family Labridae; genus Labrus; species Labrus bergylta. The sequence continues at coordinate 23,331,813 of NC_089196.1, read as the reverse complement.
AGAGAGGGAGTCAACACACACTGACAGACAAAGCAAAAATACATTTGCTGTTTGGGCTATCTTTGCCAGGGAGCAGGTGTGCAAATGGAGGTTGCATGCTGGGATACAAGGCAGGGTTAAGGTGGTCACGTCTGGCCACAGCAATCGCTGTGATTTAACTTTTACCACATGGAGAGGAGGCTGTAACATCTGGCCAGCTGAGGTGTCAGCAGAAATACAGAGGGCAAGACTCAACTCAACTTAACTGTTTCTACATCCAGAAGATCTGGACTGGATTTATTATTTCATTCTTAAGAAGAATAAAATTGTAATAGAATTGTAGAAATTAAAGCACACACATTTCTTAGGAATTAACCTAATAGGTTTAAATTGTCAAAGAAGTTCCTAAATTGACCACCAGGTGGTGCTGTAGACTTTGGCTAGTTGAGACAGAGGCAGCTGGCATCAACTTGGATTTATTTGAACAGTGTGGAAATGAAGTTTTCATAATTAATAGCATTTTACAATATATCTGAATTTCATTAAGAAAAATGTCATGATTGAAGAAGAACCTTTACAAACTTCTGTGCACTGAAAAAATATAACAGATGAACTAAATATGTATGAATTAGAAACAGAATGAGCTTTATAATCACTACACCAAGGTACAAGACAATTTGTATGCCATGTCTCCTGTGTAGTGAAAGAAAAAGAATAACCAGTTCTATAAATAGTTAAAACAAATTAAACGTGACAACTATGCAGATAAAGTATAAAAAAGTATTTAAAAAAAGAAGGTTTAGAGCAGCAGTGGAATATTTTACAACTTTGAAGTGACAGATATGCATGTGGAAGTTTTGCAGAGTTTTGAATTGTTGTTTGAAGTGTTTGTGTTGCACATTAGCTAATACTTTTTATGTAGTACTATTGCCTATAGGCAGTATATGCTTTATTTTATTTTGGCTGCAAATTCATCTCTTGAATCTAAAGTGCAAAGAAAGTTCATTTTTGCTGCTGCAGGGTGTTGATTCACTCCTTCAGTGATTTTCAGTGAAAGATCTGGAGGATTAGGGGGCTGTAGTATCGGTTTAGATACGATCAGATAACTTTAGATGAGATGACGGACTGTGTGAATAGCCCAGCATAATGTGAGTTAATCTGCTCATCACTTAGAGCAGTACAACAACACTGATGGGCTACTCGTTCATTAAAAGCTATCGATTCATTTAATACATTGGATTTAAACTATTACATTATGAATCACAGCACCACATTACACACATGGCTGTGTTTGTGTTAAAACGCCGAGAGGCAAGTGCACACACACACACACACACACACACACACACACACGCGCACACACACACACACACACACACACACGGTAGCATTTCACTAAAATGTTCCTTTTCCTCTGCTGTCATTCACATTAGCAAACACTCTCTCACAGGGAGACTCTCACTAATGTGCTGGGACGTCTTTACAACAAGAGGACTTAATACAACAACTGATTATAGCAATGAATACTTTCTGTTTCATGAATGTAACACACCTTGAATAGGTCAGCAGCATGGGAGAACAGTAGCTGAAAGGTTGTTGTTAAATCCATAATTTTTTTTTTCTTTTGGAGGTCCATGTGTGACGTCATTGTCCTTCGCCACTGCAAGAAGAAAATGTCAGTTGAAGATAATTGCAGTGCAGATTTTTAGAATATAAACTGACAGGATGATTATCATCTCTTAATGTCAGCTAGTCTGAGTTTGACCTTTAACAGCGACAGCACGGACTCACAAATAGTCTTATCTAAATGAATTTGCGTATGTCTCCACAAACTAACCTTTAACTCTTTCAAACTTTTGACTGCTGTATTTGAACTGTGTCCCTTTCTGTTCTTTCTGTTCCTCAATATGGCTCCTTTTAGTTCATTGTTATGTTAAAAATGGTTTTCGTAAAAGCTGTACATATCCATATTTTGGTTAATAGGTTGCTTCTTCTGAAAGGCAAGAAATCACACAGTAGTAATGAAACTGGTGAAGTATTGCTTAACATATGCTTCTGTCGAATAATGAAATACTCTGCTTCCATCAAATGTAAAACAAATATATCACTTAAGGAAAACTATTCCAGTTTGTTTATGTGATCATTTTTTTGTGCATGATTTTAACAAAATTAGTATTTTTACAACTTGCAGAAAGTACAATGTATTTTTCCATATTGAATACAAATAAATAAATGTTGCATGTGGTTGGTCGTAAAAAAAAAAGTTGATTAGCATCTGCTGCTTCTATAGCCTATTAGCTTTCAACCATTTGTAACAAAGACGGATCAAAAAACATTTCCATAATTTATCTTTTTAATGTCAAAGAAAAAGCAAAGGGTTCTTTAAACTAACTGATTTCTCTTGATGTTTCTCCTGTTGGAGCCGTAGAAATAATTAGCATGTCGAATGACAACTTTGCAATTGAACTTTGTAGAAGGCAAGAAACCAAAAGTCATTGACCTCAGAGCAAGGTCAAGTAAGAGAGGAGGAGAAAGAAGGCGGAGTAAAGTACAGCAGGTAACTGCATGTGAATCAGTAGAGACAGATAGTCTGAAGCCTCTCCACGGTATCACTGTCTACAATGAAAAGAGAAAACAGAAAACAGAACTGTGAAGAGCATTGAACGGTGGCTTGACCAGCATTTACTCCGAGGCAAAGACCACAGAGTCGAGTTGAAATCTGTATTTCATTTTAATAATATGTTGTTTATTTTTCTAAGTAGGTTAATTTGTGATATTCAGGAAGTTGAGAGTAATAAAACATTTTATGTACAGAGAAAAAATCTCTGTTGATATGTGGTGTGAACCAAAACTACAAACGTATTCTCTGTTACTTAAAGCAGAAGTTCCCTCTGTCCCTCTGAGAAAATACATTGTCCATTCCAGTTCAGAAATATAACTCACTGTGTTGAATATTTTTCATGTTCTTTACAAAAACATCTGTATCACAATGATGAAGGAAGGAAGGAAGGAAGGAAGACAAATTATCCAAACTATGAATGGATGCCATTGCATCCTTTCTCAAAGACACTTTAGATTTAATAGGACTGAACAGGCCTGAACAATATGATTATGTTTCAACACCTCTTCAATCAAGATTTTTGAATTTGTTTCTTTTTTTAAGTGAACTGTTTAACCTGACACGTTATATAAAGTGTGACATTATATGGCTGTGACCTAACATCATTTTGTTTGCGGTGAGTGTCACTCATGCATGAATTTAGTTTAAATCTTTAATTTTATGTGTCATGTCAGCTCAGTTGTATTAAGTAAAGTAGCACAATGATAAAGGAACCATGAACAATGTATTCATCTAAACATGTACTACTTAATTGTGATAGACTTTGATGCAGCTTCGTCGATTTTTATTATGACTTTTATACGGATTTATTCTAACAAATTCATACGCAGTGGAAAGTAGTCTGTGCACAGCCAGAGAAGTGTCCAGATGCTGGCATGAATGGCAGGTTTTCACACATGACCCTCTGATGTAGGCCGGCCTGTGTGCCTGTGTGTCTGTGCTGCTATAAAAGCTGGCAGCACTGAGGCGGCGCAGTTATTCTCCTCACCTTCAGCAAACACCCAGAGACGCTCTTCATCATGTCTGTGTCCCTGCGCGCTCACGTCTTCCTCTTCCTCTTCTCCCTCTCTTCACGGACGGGACTCAGCCGATATATCGAGGTGAGACTTTTAATCATTAATAAATAATGTATTCAACGTCTCTCTTTTAGGACCACAGAGAAAGTCTTATCTCTAAAGTTTCAACCGAAAGCTCATATTTGACACGTTTCTCCCATCACGTTTTCATTCAGGACATCGAGACTTCAGACGGATTATTTTCTCTGCTCTCTTTGGACCAGAAGAGAGAATCAGAGGACTTTATTTTCCGCAGACCTCTCAGTAAGTGCTCGCTAAACAAAGGCTTCATTCAACAGCTGATTATGCTCAACACTGTTACAGACTTGGCTGACTAACATTGAACACTTTACATGATTACAGATGAAGTTTTGACATTCAGTAAAGTGTTAAATGCAGCTGCACAGAGCACGTTTAAAACACTATTAATCAGTAAAACAATAGTATCATGTATGTCTACTATAGACTAAAATATGTCTGTAGTAACTAGAACATCAGTATAGTTGTTATTTTATTGTACACAGCAAAGTGTTATAAATGTCAAAAATGAATTCAGATAGATTTACATGAATACGTTTTCTTGAGGAGGAAATAAAATATGTCAACATTTGTGACTTATGAAGACTGAAAGTATTTCCTTGTGTTGGACCAAACATCTAATAACCCTCATACTTTTGAATCCTGGAGTAGTCCTTCACTTCTCTGTCAGGTTCATATTGTGTACTCCCCTGGCCTTCAGGGGTCTGAAATGTTTCTGATCCCTAAAATAAAGCAATTCAGTTCAATTTAAACCTCAATTATGTTTGTCTAAGATTAAAACTTGGTGTACATCTGCCCTCTTCACAGTGCAGAGAGACTGCATTTAATCATTAAATCTGTACACAACTGTAATAATAGTTTGTGTGTTGTAGTGTGTACACGACCTTTTTGACTGTTAAAAATGACCTTATGGCGTTCTTTGTAACCCGGTGGTGAAGATTTGTTTTTCCTCGGACATTTAAAAAAACAAAAAAAACATTATTGGTTTTGTTTATATGTTAATGTTACTCTAGGAAATGTCATTACATTTCAAATAGGGGGTAATTATTGTTTTTTAGTTAAACATATTGGTGGGTCTTTTTTGACCCTTCAGACAGCACAAACTATATTTACTTGTTGAGATTGGCATGTAAATGTTTAAGAATACATTTCTGCTGTTTTATAGGATGTTTGGACATGTTGGCCACTGACGGCCAGTTCACTTTCGTGGCGTCTAAACCAGAGCTGGCCTGTGCCACTTTCATCATCGCCGAGCCCAGTGAGGTCATCAACCTGGAGCTCTCTGACGTCAGCATCGACTGCAGCGCCGGAGACTTTATCAAGGTTGGCTCTATCCACCAAAAAAAAAAAAAAAAACAGCACCCACTCTCCTCAAACCCCCACACCCCCACCCTGCTAGTGGGAAACAAGAAGTTGAACCCTGAATTCTATTTCATCTTCTTGTGTTGACTCAACGATGCCAAACAGGGTTAAGGCAGCGTTTAAGGGCCAAACACCACACTGGATCTTCTCTGCATTGGTCACATTACCCAAAGCAAGTGTGGGAAGAGAAGGCTTTAGTTCTGAAGCCAAGCCTGCCAGTTACATGGATATTTTGATCCATGTGGGCCAAAGTGGTGACAGGAATAGCAGAGAGAAAGAAGGACAGGTACTTTGAAAGATGAACTAAGTTTAGAGACTCGATTGAGGTGTGTGCAAACTGCACAGATAAGTCTCTTTAAAAGATGCTCGACAAACCAAGCAGTCTTCTTTGTCTGTAAACATGCTATTTGTGTAAATAAGATTCATAGAATATTTATAGAAAGTCATGTCGGATTATGTTTCTAATTAAATGTGATTCATAACACAGCAGATTAGATGGGGCTGTAACTAAAAGCCTTAGAAATGACACTTAAAGTTCCCACTCAATCCAAATAGATGTTTGTGTTTCTAATAACAGCTCTTTGCAGCATTTAAAAAAAATGTGTTTTGTAGTTGTTCTTAAAGGTATTTTAGTGTTTGACAAACATTAAAAAATGTTGATGACTCATCCTGCAGTCAGGGCATTCACTAATATTGTGTCCAACTAAATGCTTTCTCTTGTTTTCAAGTCCCTCCCACAACACTTATTAGCTGGCTAGCAGATCTGCTTTGTTTCTGTGTTTGAGCTTAATGTAGGAATGTTCTGTTATTCAGCCTTATTGGCTACTTTAAACGTCCATCATATCAGTTTCCATATTAAGCCCCTCCTTAGCTAAAAGGTAAATACAGAAACATAACAACAAATACGGCACTGAGCTTTTACCTGAAAATAAAAGTAAGGCATATCTTCTTGAGCTAATGTGTTTTTATGTTTTCTTTGGATCTTTAAAGGTACATTTGAACCTTTTCCCTCCACCAATAAGGTGTCCTTAAGTTATAGGAAGAAATCATTTAGCTATTTAGCTTAAGTTCGGCTAAAGGTTTATATTATGACTTTTAAGAGTATTGTGGATCAGCATGTGTCAGTATTGTGTTTATACTCTTTAAGGGTCAATTTTGTCTTTTTATGCTCCATGTCTTAAATATTCCCTCAAGAAATATGAGAATGATGTTGTTATGAGTTAAATCAAGATTTATTAACATAAAGAAACTCTGACTTTGTTTATATTGTATATTTTTGTTTTTTTTTGTTTTTTTTTAAATGGCTTTCATGAATCTTTGTCTTCCAGATGTTTGATGGTTGGGTTCTGAAAGGAGAGAAGTTCCCCAGCAGGCAGGACCACCAACTCCCTATGCACCAGCGTTACACAGACTACTGCTCGTCCGCGGGTGCAGGAGCCAGCAGCCGCTCCTCGCAGAATGTCGCCATGGTCTTCTTTCGCCTCCACAACCCTGACAGCAGCTTCACCCTCACTGTCAAAAAGTTACACAACCCTTTCCGTGAGTCCTGCTGCATTCACGTCCTGAATGTTTCTTGAGTACTGAAAAGAAGTCTGAAAGCAAAATTAACAGAAACATCCACACAAATTAAAGAAAATGGAAACAAGAAAACCAAAGGCCTTTCATCTAATCTGATTTGTGTATTTTTAAAGTGCGAGACCCGTGTATTTGTATTTTCTTCCTGGTCGAGCATCAATCAGGGCTGAGAGTGACAGGTTGATATTGAATGAGAGGGATGCACCTGTTTTCCAACTGCTTGACAAACATGCTGGTAACACTGTGTCAAGCAACATAACAACCACAGTGTGGCTGGAACACAAAGACAGACAAAGAAAGGGCAGTGGTGCACAAAAAAAAGCGTAGTTTGAATGGAGTTATCTGCAGGGAAACGGCATAAATCTCAGGCTAATGTATGAGGTTTTATTCAAATATTGACTGTTGGCTGCAGCTGCTGGCCATTTAAATTAAAACTGTATGAAAAACAGCATATCTCTGTACATACAAAGCTGTGATAGATAATATAATAAGCGACTATAAACGTCTCACAGCCCTTAAAAAGTTTCAATGTTTTACCAAAAAAACATCTATTTAACAGATGCTTACAGAAGTATTCTTTCTGTGACTGTCTGTTTGGAAAAAGTTGTAATGCAGTGGCAAGGGCATTTTTAAATCAGAAATATAAACAGGTTTTATTTGAATTTCTTTAAGATTGTGCTTTTTTTATTGTGTTTTTTTTCAGTATTTAACATACACCACAAATTTGAAAACTGTATATACATTTCAAAGCAAGACAAACAAACAACAAGCAAACACAACATAAAGACAAATACAAAAAATAAAAAAGTCATACACATGAATCGTGGCCGTGCTCGTAAATATTTGTCAAATCTCAAAGTTATGAATCAACAGATTTTATTTTTTATTTATTCTCTTCTGCTTGGAAAAATGAAACACACATTCTGCATTTTTAAGGTAGTAAATCCAGTCTTTGAAACCTGCACTTTCAAAACAAAGAACAGATTATAAAATGTACTCTCCCTTCAGCAACCTGATCCGATCTGATTCTGATCGACACTCTCCTATTCCAAAAACATGTCTCTAAATGAACAACATGCCTGCAGGATTAAAGTGTTCCGACTCCTGTTGGTGCCTGTCTAGTCTGCCGTTCTGTTATCAATTGAAATTTCATTATTTTCTTATCACTGCCATCAGAGCTGGGATTGGATTTCCATGCTCTTCCTTAATTGTGTCCCCTCCCTGCAGTCAGCCTTGATTATGTCCAATTTCTGACATGAGGTGTCAGTAATGAGTTTCTCTGCTGATGGGGAACTGTTAATTTGAAACCTCTCCTCCTCTGCCTGTGTGTGTGTGTTTGTGTGTGTGTGTGTGTGTGTGTGTGTGTGTGTAGCCTGTAACATCATGTCTCAGAATCCAGAGGGCAGCTTCACCATGGTGATGCCACACCAGCGCAGGAACTGCAGCTTCTCCATCATCTATCCTGTGGAGATCCGCCTGGTGGAGCTGAGCCTGGGGCAGGCCAAAAGCAATGAGCTCAGTCCACAGGTGAGACACATCAACACCCCCCATTCTCTGTGAGAGTAACCCCTAATCTCACTTTCATTAACGTCCTCCTTAAATTAACTAATGTGTTGTGTGGAGGGACAGGATTATTCTACTTTAAACAGACCCTTGTTTGAACGTGATAGTACTAATACATTTCTGACACACTATGTTGGAGAAGGAGATAAGCTCACTTGTCTAAGTAGCAGATGTAGTATTTATATGAAGCTTTTTGCCATTAAATCTGGACTTAATCTTATTTAAATTCAGTTCCACATAAGATCAGTCAAATCTAATTCCATTTATGAACCCTAATCAGTGGAGAAACTGTCCAAGCCTCTGACACACTGCCAATATCTCAGATTATCTTTGGCTGCTGCAGAGCTCTGTTACAGCTGTTTCCCCCAGTTAGACAAACAAGGAACCAATCATAGGCTAGTTGGTGTGATTAAAAAATAGGAAGTCCATCCACTCACTGTATACATGAAAAATACTTCCAAAAAATGTGACAAATAAAAAGCAACTGATGTGAAAGTTGTTGTTCCTGTATGATCGGGAGCATCATCACAGGTTTATCAAGAATCCTTACTCTTGGTTTATAACTTCAAAAACACAGTACAGCTATGAACAAATCAGTTTGTGTGAGGTGAAATATTTGTACAGTTATTTCAACATTGATAACAAATTCTACAAAACTGTATTCAATTCACAATCTTTAATACTTCCATGAAAACTCAAAGACTAGGGTTTTGACACATTTTTTGAAATATGATTATTCTCTCTTGGCAAGTCTTAAAGACCCATGTGCCTTTTTATGGATGTCCATAAAATATAATGATTCAGCTTTTCAACAGTTAACAGGCCAGCTAACCTAGCTGCATCAAAGTGTAACTGAATCCTCCTCCCAGCACTTTTAAACATATGCAAATCTTTAGTAACCTTTCTTGTTCAGTAAAAGGGAATTGAGGTTGACGTATTATTGAAGATTTGTATAAAGACAGTAAACTTGGCATGCAGCTACAGAGAAATATATTGACAATGTAGACCTCTTTACAACCAGGTTAAGGGAGAGAATACAATGAGGAAAGATCGGGTCAAATAAAAGTCAGAAATATCCATTTGCACTTTTGGACAGAGCTAGGCTGGATGTTTGTTTCAGTTTCCTGTCACTGTGTTGAAAGGCTTTCTGTTTCAGATAAATATTTAAATTCACAGTTTGAACATGTGAGTTGTATCACATTTAGGATCTTACCCTTGGCAAGAAACTCAATGAATTTGATTTGCCTTGATATATTTTTCCATTGCTTTGATATTCTAGAAAAGTTAAGAAAGAAAAAGACTGGCAGTGCATTCCTGAAAATATTGTCATGGAAATAATTCAGGGTTATGAAGAGTTGTCCAAAGTCAATATTCTGTTAGGCAAACAGCTTGAAGACCCACACTGCTGTTTCGATGGAATCTGCTCAGCATCCTACTCTGACAGGTGCCGCACAGCCTAGATAGACTTCCAGGAAATGTTCTCATTAGGCAAAGTGAAAACACTTGTGTGGGCAGTTTCTAATAGTGTTGTAGTCAAGACCACACTAACCGAGACCAAGACATACCCGGGACCAGAGTGGCCAGAGGCCGAGACAAGACTGAGCCATTTATGGATTGAGACCAAGTCAAGACCAAGACCAGGGCAGGGAGATACTGAGACAAGACCAAGACCATAAATATCTCTGAAATATCTTCATTATGTGTGCACTGCACTTTAAGAATAAATGACAACAAATAAAGAATCAGTTATAATTACAGTATAACCACAAATAAATAAATCTGAATTGCAGAAAATGCACAATTTAAATGAATTAAAGTTACTTATGTTCAATTTGAACTATATCAGATAAACTTCTAATTGAATTGTATTTATTTCAACATTATTATTCTAAATCAGAAATGTATTATAGTTACTTAAATTAAACTAAATTACAATTACATGAATTATGCAAATTTAAATACTTTTCTGATGGACACTAATTTTAATTAGTTAAATAGGTAATATAATAAATTAAAAGCATATCTGAAATGAATCACCATATTACCACTCATAAACAATATTTAACCCTCGAGCCATTTTAATAAATAAAAAACTCAGAATCAAGCAGCAAAATACATACAATTTAAAGTATTTAACATCTTAATTAAAGTCTAAGAGCTAACTTAAACCATTATGTTTCCTCACACAGATTTAATCAACCACGTAGCACGCTTTGCTGTCAATCAAAGCTTACATAAACAATTAAGACTGCACACAGCTCGATGTATTAAATAATTAAATGAACAGGGAGATAGTAATGCATGTAATTCAACAAGCTAAACAGAACAAAGAATTTATCTGACCAATGTCGTCTCTGCAGTCTCCTGTACGCTGAAAATGAACGTGTTGAAGTTTCTCCACTCTTACTCCTGCTCTATCTCTCACACACACACACACACACACACACACACACACACACATACATACACCTCACCTTTTCATTCTGGTTGTTAAAACAAGACTCTCATTGCTTTACCAATTGCTAATAAGTGAAAAGTTTAAAGGTCACACATTTTCCTCCTTTTAAACAACTTTAAATAAGTCTCAGAGTTCTTCGAAACATGTCTGTGAAGCTGCTTGCCAAAAATCCACTCTGATCCTGTATTTTATCATCCCTATAAACCCCTCTGTTTCAGCCCTGCTCAAAACAGGCTGTTTTTGTGTCTGTAGCTTTAAATGTAAATGAGCTGTGTTTGACCACGCCCCTCTCTGAAAGGGCTTGTATGGCTCTGACTTTCTCACACAATGTCCAATCATTTAGAGTGAGAAGGCAGATTCTGTGGGCAGAACAAACACCTAGCTGTGGGAGTGTCATCCTCCCGGGGGAGGGGTTACTGTCCTTTGTGATGTCACAAAGGGAAAATCTCCAAACGGCCTGTTTGAGGACACATTTTCTGAAAAGTGGAGCAGGCAAAAGACAAACCCCATAAGCCATTATAGGGGGGTTGTAGACAGGACACATTAGAAGAAAATCTAAAAGGAAACATTTTAGAAAAACATGCTAAAGTATATTTTGCATAATATGTGACCTTTAAAGTTGATGATATGTCATAGCAGTGCTGTGCTAACATGGCCATAAGATATGTATGTGGTGTTTAGGAAAGGATTCAGTCAAGACACATTCTCAATTGTATGTGGTCAACTTATACAAAGCAACAAGAAGCAACTGATCACAGTCTTGATGAGTAGTAATAAAACGGCACTTCCTGCTACAATCAGCAGTAACAATGTAGTAGTTAAAGGTTTAAACCGGACATTTTAAACCTGATTTATTGTTTTTGTACAGCTGCAACACGTGACTTTAATAAAACAGATTTAAAGGCTAACAGGATAATAAAAAGAACTTCCAGTACAAAGTGTTATCAAAATACCCTAAACAGTTCTGAGCCTGTTATAACCTTTAAATGAGAATCTTCCCATGAAATCCAATTCCCTGTTAGTTAGAGAAAAAGCAGGAATGGAGTAAGTCATGTTGATAAAAGACAGAACAATACACAATGTCTTCTGAATATGTTGGCAGCTGCTCTGACACTGGCTGCCAGGCACCAACATTAAGTCAAACTGTACAAACTGGGCCAAATATAACAACCTGACTTTAATACTTTATGCTGAGGAAACTTGAACATCTTCTAACATCGAGTTTTCTGTACCTATTCAGCTGCTTATAATCTCATTTTATATAAAGAGGATGTGATGAAAGAGAAGACAGAAGACACAACAGAATATGAGATGAAGGGGCGCTGGTGGCGCAGTGGTTAGTAAAATAAAATTTCAAAAAATCTTTAAAAAAAAAAAAAAAAAAAAAAAGAATATGAGATGAAAGACTTTGGAATAGGTACATTGGACTCTTTCTATTGTAATTGATAATTACTTGAATTACTAAATGGTGGACTATTAAGCAGATATTGATGTTACGAGAAAGTCAACTTAAATATCCCATATGAATGAATCATTAGGTAAAGGCAGGTTCTTTGATTACTATATTATTATTTTCTTTGTTGTTCCTGATTTATTCATCAGTGTAAAAAAGGGAATTTATGATGAGGATGGATTTATTTTTACATGCACAGGCAAACAGGAACCAGCTCATCAACATATTCCTCCATAGCAGATGTGTGTCCAGACTTTTTTGAATGGGGTGGCCTAACCAGGGCGTTGACTTACAGAGGACGTTAAATTTGTGTGCGCAGAGGAATGAATTTCATTTATTTCTATCTCCACTAATCAAATCTGCTTTTAAGTAACACAAGAGAATGGCAACATATAATTCTCAGTAGCTTTGTTCTTTGAGAACTCAAAAGATGTAAGTCAACCGTCACAATTTAAATTATTTAAAGAAAATTGCATGTAAACTCCTGCACAATGTCAAACTTGAAAACATTTTTCTTACTTATTGCAAGTAAGACGATGTGCAGGAGTTAGCTTGCAAAAAAGTGCGGACTCATTGCTCTGTCCTGGCCATTGCCATCCGAGGCTATTTTGATGTGTTCTTGTTAGACGATAGCCGATGTGTTCCAAGATTGTGTTTTCTAACTTTAACTGCATCTGACGTCAGAATATTGTTGTTGTTTTATGTTATGCAGAGGCAGGTGTGGACGGGCTGTTCAGGTTCAGGAGACTATGTGGAGCTGCTGGGGGGGAACGGGGTGGACACCTCAAAGATGTTCCCTGTAGCTGATCTCTGTTTCTCTCTCGACGGGCTCGGTGAGTCTCAGACCCTCCTTCAGTTTACCTTCAGTGTGAACCTGTTAATGTTACTGTAACTGCAAGCAGAAGAGTGAAATGGAAATCCCAACATATTGTCCTAAACAATACCTACACTGTACTTGACAATGTAGCTTAACTAAGTGATATCAAACAGGAGGAAGATGGGTGCTGTTGCTGTTTGACTCAATATAAGCACATTTGTGTTGAGTTGTGCTGATGACAAACAAAGTCATAATTATATGTGGTATAACAGAACAACCTTGAGTGTGATTTAGTTTTTTTATTGTTCTAAAAGTGACATATATTAGAAAAAAGTAATGAACAACAACTTGATTTGTTTTGTTTAATTTATCAAAAGGCTCCTCCAACCCAACTAGTTTCACAACTTGGAAATAAATTCTTTAGCCAAGCAACATTTGTGCATATTTGTACATTGCATTCATGGGGTATTTTTAAATTTGTTTTTTGAGGGCATCTGTCCCTTATTATTATAACCAACAGTTGTTTACTGTAAGGTTAATTATGTGAACATAATGAACTGTATTCAGGTGAGGTGGAGTGATCTTGTTGTGCTTCACTCTGCTTTTTCCTAAACCCACTGTAATTTGCTACTCTATGCCTTGAGTGACCACATTTCACTCGCCTTCTGCTTTACTGAAAACTATTCAGACACAGTTTGACACATTTCACAATGTGTTGACATAAACATTGAAGCTAAACCCCCACTGCGTGTTATTATTAAAACATTGTTTATCATAGTGTTACAGCAGCAGGCCTCTCATCCCATGGTGAGGGAAGTCCAGAATATGCTTTCAGTTATAGAAATACAGATGTAGCTTGGGATCCAAAAAGATTCAGAAAGGTCTTGTTTTCTTTTCTCCTTGCAGATGCTTCTGGTCCCCGTGTACAGACAGATTACCAAGTGAATAATAATAATGATTTAATAATAAAATAATAATACAATAACTGAAGCGCTCACGGGGCAATCTCAGTGAAAAAGCAGGATGGATGCCATAGATGTGGAAAGTTCTGAATCAAAATGTTGGCTTCTTAATCATTTCATGTTAAAAGTCCATGTATTATATTGTTATTGAAGCCATATCAATTGGATGTACAGTAGGAACTAACTATTAAGCTCAGCAGCATACCCCTAACTCCAACACTTCCTTGCTCTGATTGGTTGTCTCCAATGGACGGTTAGGTGAGCAGTCATCAATTAAAAGAATCCTTAAATACAAAAAAAGAGAGTTTCAAAACTAGTTTGTGTTTGTTAATTGGTCCTGCATTGCCAGGCTACTGCACATGATGATCCATCAAAACACATTTCACATATTGATATATTCTGTATGTTATAGTGACTTACAGCCAAAGAGCGCCCACTATACCTACTGAGCTAAACCACTCCACACATAGTGGTACTTAAGATGAACATTTTAATTTCACAACCTGAGTTCCAAAAAATAAATTCAAATATTATGCAAAATGTTGTGAATAATCAGAATAAAGTGTATCAGCAAGGATCTTTCTTTAACATATAATTGGGTTCCCCTGCATTTTGAATTGGGAAATGCTATTATATCGTTTCTATGCTTCATTACACTTTAACTATTGGATTGGATTGGGTTGGAAAATCTTTATTGTCTCTGAGGGGCAATTTGGTTTGCTGACGTGAGTGAGATAAGAGACACAAAGACCAACAGTCCATAGTGTAAATGTACTGGCAACAATGCCTACAGTTTATTATCTGCTTGGCACAATCTGGGGGAATCGTTTTAATAGAAAACACACCCAGAACAAAGACATATCGTATTAAGGCTGCTTGTGTAAGCTATGGCATATGATCAGTGTGGATACAATGCATAAGTTTACATCAGGATGAATAGAAGCTGGCTACAGAGCAACAATGTTCTTTATGTGCTCCAGTTTACAGCATCTGTTATTTTTTCTCTCTTTGGCCCTCCAGCTCAGATGAAGATTGGTTGTGACAACTCGGTGGTGAGGCTGGTGTCCAGTGGGAACTATATCAACCATGTCTCCTTCCAGTACCGACTACTGGAACAACACGAGCTGCCCAAGACCCCCGACAACAGTCTGAATAACTTCTGCACTGTGGAATGAAATCACACTCATGTACAAAACCACACCTGTTACCAAGCAAACTACACAATCACACAACATCCATCTGGCTGTAAATACACCCGTTGGACAACCACCTTTGTTAAATATTTTGTATTGTTTTTGCCAAATGTTTTATTTAGCATTCTTATTATTTCAACTTTGATCGGAGCGTATTTATGTGAGGACCTTTTTAAACTCATCACAGTTATATTGATGAGAATGGATTTAATTGTTTTCTTTTTTAGACGTTTGTCAAGAAAATCTGTGATACATTATTTTTTCTTGGCAGGAGCATTAACTTTAAATCCTCTGTCTACTGATCGTGGTTTATATCAAGAGATTTTACGCATCTGCTATTACTTGTGTTTATGCCCTGACAGTTTCAAAATAAATATGAATTGCATGATAAAGCACCTTTCTTAATGTGCTGCCTGAGTCACTCTGTTTTAATGAATGTTTTACCATTTCATTATGTTCTCTTTGTTTTTGTTTTTCTTGTATGTTTCAACCAGGTTCATTTATTTGTCCTGTTTAAGAACAGATTAGGATAAGTGGTCGTGTTCCTCAGACTAGCCCAGCACTACATACAGTACATGTTGTCCTTGTGCGGTGCTGGGTCTTAAATGCTCATTTTTGTCAAAACCATGTTTCATTGCCAAACAGATACATTGCCTTTAGCATCAACTGTAATCAATGCAGCGGAAGAAGGAGTAGAGATATTAATATTCAGGAGATTAAAATTGACATATTTTGGTCCAGACTGAAAAAACTCTGCAGCTATTGAATAGTTAACCGTGAGTCATGGTTTTAAG
Organism: Labrus bergylta; assembly: GCF_963930695.1. Taxonomy (NCBI): domain Eukaryota; kingdom Metazoa; phylum Chordata; class Actinopteri; order Labriformes; family Labridae; genus Labrus; species Labrus bergylta. The sequence continues at coordinate 23,315,943 of NC_089196.1, read as the reverse complement.
AAATGAAGCCAAATGGAACAACTGATCCCTTGACTTTTCAATTAGTGCTACCATGAAGTTTGATTTGTGATTTTTAAAGAAATATCTGTCCCAATATTAACTAGTTGCTTATTAGCATACTTATTAGTAGCATACAGGCTGCTTATTAGTTATTATGATGACTAATATTATTAGCCTGTATGCTAATAATTAGGATGCTAATAAGCAACTATAGGAAAGGTGAATATTATGACCTTAATTTAAAGTGTTACCGAAATATCTCTTTGTACTTGAATTGCTATAACTTTGGTGATTCCTTTGTTTTTTCGGGTCCAAGTTATTTTCTGTAATGTAAATCATTTTATATATTATGCCTGAAATGACATTGTCATCAGGCGCTACTCTACTTTTCTTGTGCCAATTAGCAATGCTAACATTGGGCTAACATGGGAAATCTTTGGAGGGTTGTTCAATGAATTATGAATAATATTATGATTTCTTTAAACTTTATCATTAGGTCCATTATATCAGTGACACACTGTGATTCATGACTAAACAAATGAAAAAATGTTTTGTTTAGTGCTGGTAACTTGGAAACAGAATTTGGGGGGGAAATACCATCAGCTCAACATCAGCACGTTCCAGTTGAAGGACTGTGGTTAACACAGAGCTCAAAACACTACTTTGTACAGAAACAGCTTCACAGAGCTGCCAACTATCAAGTCGTTTTAGATAACCGAGGCTATAACCCTATCTGTGAGACACTGGGTGTATTCCCAACAAAGAGTTGGTTTCTGTAGCAGATACTGAAGTGTGTTGCTGCCACAGGGTTTACACAAATACTAACGCACATACTAATATCCCTTAAACCACAGGACAGAACAAAAAAGTATTATTTTAGAAAAAAATGATTCTATTACATCATTGACAAACCTGTGTTCATGTTTGAACATGTATATTGTAAATGTCTATGTTTAATCCAGTGTATTTAAATATATCCTTGGCAATCAGTATGACGCAATGACTCATGCATTTTTAAACCAATCAGTTCCAGAGACAAACTCTGAAACAGCTTTTATAGAGGCTGATCATTGCTCCAAATAGAAATTAGAGAGCACAGAAAAAAAAAACACAGCACAATGTTCTAAAACGGGTTTGATCGTGACCCCTCTCCTTCTCTAACTGTTTAGCTCTAATCCTCTATGTACTGTACATTTGTGGATCCTCCGTGTGAATAAATGTGCAGCTTTTTAATGGGATTATCCCACAAGCCTCAGTGCTCTTATCCCCTTCGACATCCCTCTAACCGGCTCGCTTTTGATCTTCTCCTTACGTGGAATTAATCTCAAACCTGCTCAACCGTGATGATTCAATTAACCAGCGGATGTCTTTTTTTTCTCGACGTGTTGCAATTTTCAGTCTTCATTAGTGGATGAAATGCACTTTAGATGCAATCAAAAATGATAGTATGATTGTTTGTAAAAGTGGGTATAGCAGTCTTCAACACTCTCTAATGTATTTATAGTGGCCAGTGATGGTGGACTGGAAATGATCTTGTCACTTGTCGGGTCGAAGGAGTCACAAGTCCCTGTGGCTGCAATGTGACCCTTAAATGTGGAGACATCTCTTTGAATTAATATGATTGAAGAGAGGAAATGATGTTTATTTAAGATATTTTCCTCAGTGGAATGGTAAGAAAGCACAGCACAGCGCTAAGAATGAGTGTCATTCTTCTTCCTCCTCCTTTTTCTTTCCCTTCCCAATCAGTTGTTCTCAATCAATGTTTTCCTGCTTTGTTTTTGGACATTTAAAATCATGTGAACGTGAAATACATTATACCATGCTCTACTTGTATGAAGTTACGAGTATAGCTTTAGTTAAACTTGGATCAGTGTAGAGATGTTTTGACTCTTTAGTAATTGAACGAGTCTTTTGAATTTCTTTGAAAGAAGACTCAGCAGTAATTCACCCATTGATGTAATGTTGGCAGAAAGAAGTTACCCTATCACTTCTTGTAGTGATCTACAGCATCATGCTATTGCAAAGAGATAAACTCTTATTATCTTTGTGGTGTTATTTAGCAGCGCAAAGATAACATCATGTCATTGTTGAAAATGTAAGAGCAGCCAGAACAATCAAGCATCAGTCTTTTAGCTTACAGCTTGGCTCAAGTTGAAAGTTTGAGCAACCAGCACTCAAAAGCATGCACTGATGTTTGAACACATACATATGTCCATTGCTCAACATAAAGCTTCCAGTTTGTATGTGAACTCGGCTCTGCTGTTATCCATGTTACTTAACCCTCTTTAGAGAGCATCAAATCAATCTACTTCACAAGTTAACATCTGCAACTGACCCCAGAGCAAATACATCACAACCAATTACACTGTGCACACTTTGCTTATGTGATGTACTGTAATGAATCTCTACATCCTTTAGATATAAGGTTGTGATGAACTGTGGAGTAATTAGAGAACTTAAAGCATTTACACAGAAAAAAACTTTTGTGGAAATAAAGTGGTAACATGACACCAGGCTAAATGAAAGCCTTATTGACCGAAGATCCAGATGTGCAAAAGATATATTCCCTTTTTTGCATTCAAGTGACACACAGAAAACACCCTTTTATGCATGTTTTTAGAGTGATCGTGTTTTGTAAGATTCTCAAATTGATGTAAAATAAAAGTTGCATGGTATGATGCTACATACTCTACATACTGAACTACAGGCATATACATATTTTTTGTATATTTGTGATTAGTTATAATTTAACAAATACACATTTAGTTTTTGTTATTCACATGTTATAGCAATGTTAACCAGAGAAAGACTTCATTGAGTGCTGATGACTGCGGTGATGACAGTTTTTACACACAGCCACAGATGTTGCATGATGGTTAAACCTCTGATGATTTGTTTTTATTTTTTATTTCCCAGACCACATTACCTCAAGAGTTACTGAGCAAAGCAACATTAGCTTATTTACACGCAGACACTTTGGAACAAAGCTATTTGAATAGAGGTCAGAGTTGATAACTTGCCGGGTGTGGGGCTTGGATTTATGCTTACTAAAGTGCACAGCAGGTCAAACTAGTGCTTTCTCTCCATCACTTAAAAATATTTCTCATACATTTTCAATTTAATTACCAAAGTAAATCAAGATGTGACACCTTGCTAATCTTGGATTGTGCATTTTGACAAATTGCTCTGCATATTTTAATTAAGAATGTTTTATTTTTAATCAATCATGGTTGTAATTTTTCAACTTGGCTACATTGTGATTTTATTTAATCTCCCTGATTTTAAAGGTGGAGTACACATGTGCTGCAAACATTACAAAACTGCTTACAATAAAAGGTATCAAAGATTCTCAAGAGGAACACTTATATTATATAAGTTATTAAATGTATTATTAAACAAATTTGACATTATATGTGCCACACTGCTAAAAATAACAATGATTTAAAGTGATAGTGTTCTCGTTTATATCTTTGGCCTGCAAAACAAAATTACATTAGCTTCATAAATATAAGAATCAATACACACATAAACACATCATTCTGGACTTAGTTGGAAACAGGTTTAATATTTTTCACACAAACAATCTCTTCCAAATATCCTAATTTGATTTTTCCAACACTGCCCTCTACTGTCTGCTTTGTATAGCTACACACTACATGATGCACTGTATCTTCCTTCAAGCAAAAAAATACAAAATTTCTTTAAAAGAAACATTTTTTACATGAATTACTCGAACCAGAGTTTTTCATGTGAATTGAGTTGTGCTTTGTTTGTAGGTTTAATTGAGTTTAATTGAATTTTCTTTCAGAAAGAGAAGGACTTCTTACTGTCATGCTTGTTGAACTATATGTGTGAAATATGAGAAAAAGTCTTGACCGTGTCATCATTTTTAAAAAAGAAATGTATTTATTTTGTAAAAATGTATATTTAGTTGATGAAATACTTAAAGTTAAAGGCTTAAGGATGCAACATGTAAATTATTCTCAAAATTCCACCAGGTTTTCAGATTTCAAATCTCTCTTTAAAGGGCATACTTTTTTTAAATACTCACTGCAATGAAAGTTCACCTGAAATGAAGACTGAAATGATGGCTAAGGGTGCAAAAAGGAGATGTATGAATACTCTGGTGTGCTTTACTCTGTTACACAGGTCTTCAGCACAGCATCTGACAGCCACAGCATCAACTCTGTTGCACATATCACTTGTCATGCATTGTTTATTGAGCAGATTTTCAGCTTTAACTAACAACTTCCAATCTTACCTGCTGATAGCATCATAAAGATTAACTCCGAAGACACACACAGCCTCACAGGGGGCTGCAACTTGAACCAGATTTCTAAATTTAAATGAACGCTTTGTTCTGAGTGTATAACTGGCTTAGTAACTTATAATATTGTAGTAGTTTATATTGATAGTGTGCACAACAGGCATAGTTTAACATCAAATCTGTTAAAGGCTTTGCACAGTCCAACCAGCAAATCATTGGATCGTAGACTTTGTTTTTCCAAAAGAATTCCCCTGTCAATAAAGGGTTGCTTTACTTGAGTTGAAACTGTATGTTTGTCTTTGTCTTCTAGGTTGTTCAAAGGATTCACACAAAAGCCCTTCAGCCATCTGTGTGAAAGCTGAGACTAAAGCTGCCAGACTAGAAAATGTTCATGTGTGACCATGAACTATATACGCTGATGATACCCTCCTAGTTACTATTGGTTCTGCATGAAATATGATCCCACTCTTTATTTTCACTGCTCAGAACATCTAATTTGTCAACCCATTAAATAAATCACAGCCTCATTCAGACTTATAATTGCAGCATGAATTCTTTATATACACACATAGTTTCTGAGCTCTCCACTGTAGATCCCTAATAGCATTAATAGATTTACGTCATTAATCTGCTGCCAGAAAAGAAAAACCAGATCAACTCAGAATCACTCTCAGTGCAGCAGAATTAGAAGAACCATTCACTTAAATAATTACAGTGCTTATTTTTCATGGCAGGATGCCTTAATTTATAAGTATAATCCCTACTAAGCATGCACTTCCTCTTCGCTAAGCATGTAAAATAAGATGAAACTGTATATGCTACAGAATTAAGCAGTCACTACTGTTTGGCCTGTCTGGTGTCTGTAAGTAATGAGCTTGGCCCATTACCCCTGGATTAAAGGCCTTGTGTAGGTGGCAGGTAAACCACCAGCTGCTGAAGAGTATACATCCTTTTTGAATTTCTTAACTTATTCCGAGTGGTATTTTATCATTTGAGTTTCTTTCCAGTAGTTATATTGGCTATAGTCTTTGCTGGGAGTCACTGTGAAGGTTTTTTGGCACTTCAATCCCCTGTGAGCAGTTTCATCTTTTTATGAATCAGACTGAAAATAATACTTACAAACACAAACAAGACCACCAAGACAAAGACTGATTATGTCTTTATAGTTATTTTATTTGCCTGTCACTCATGCTGTAATGTAGGTTTCAGATGAGGTGATTAACAGCACACTGCTGAAACAGCCTTTTTTCCACACCAAAAAACTAAAACTAAAAACTAAAAACAAAGAAGCATGAGATCTTTCATCAGAAACATTACCTAGACATGTACAGGACAAGATCAGCAAGGGGATCAAATGTTCCGCTTTGTCTGCAGGGTCTCTGAAAACCGACACATCCAGAAAGTTCCTCACACGAGCTTTCTCGATAAGGTCCTGACATTGTTTCCAATATAGCTTCATCTTATTAAGCCTGGCACTGTGCCATGGCCTGATAGCAACAGCTCTGTCTAAGGAAGATAGGGGACTAGCCGAGCAGTTAGAGGTCAGGTCTGACTCTGGGTATACGCTTCCTTTGGTGTTTGAAGTGGATGCAGTATTGTTTGATTTTCTTTCTAAACAGTTCTGTGTTATGTGTTGATGATAGGAGGGGGGAGAGATATCGAAGTCTTCTTCTCAAGAAAATCAACTAAGAAACAAATCATTTAAAAAATGTGGTACTGTGTAGTGTATGATTTGACCTTAAACTTCTCTTTTGTGAATGACACTTTTTGAGAAGTTTAGAGGTAAAATGTTGTTTTTGATGGAACTGCTTACAAGTAATAATTATTTGGAACCACACAAAGGACCCTAAACTTTAACAGCGCAACATGTCTCATAAGATTATCAAACTAACAACTCTAGAAGTCACCACTGTATCTTTTTTTTTTTTTACAATGTAGACTAGAAGCATAAGGTAGTATAAACTGAATTGGCTATTTTTTGATTATTAATTCCACAAGGGGAAATTACTTTTATACTCTGTTATTGAGACAAGCTGCTCACACATGCACAAACAGGATCCTATGGACATGCGCTAATGGAGATATGTTAGAGTGAGGGGCTGCACACAAAAGAGCGCCCACGCAGTTGGGAGTAAGGTGCCTTGCTCAATGTAATCTCGGCAGTGCTCAGGAAGTCTCCTGGCACCTCTCTAGCTACCAGACCAACTTCCATACTTTTGTCTGCACCTGAACTTGAACCAGCTGACCCTCTGGTTCCCAACCCAAGTCCCTACAGACTGAGCTACTGCCGCCCCCCAGTATACTGTACATTATATAGTGCTTTATATTGTCCCTATAGATTTTGTACTTGAGATAATTACATACTCTGTGACTTTCCACTACGGTTTACTTGCTTACTGGTTGCTATGTTTTAGGGATTTTGGTATTTCATTGTTTTTAACCACAGAGGCAGTTAAATCAAATAAAATGTAAAACATCTGACAGTTCATCAAGAGACTTTATTGTGTTTAGAATTTCTCTACATTTTATTTATAGTGTACAGTGCTATACATGCTATGAAAAGCTTAAATAGCTTCAAAGAAAGTTTAGTAGTTGGAGGGTTTCCTTAATTCCAGGGGTCCAAGCTGAGTTGATGTTCACTTCCTGAACTGAGGGATGGGGGAGGGGATCTTGATGTCCTGCCCTCTTTCCAGCCTCTTCTCACATTCAATAAGGTAGTTTACTCCGTCAATCACCAGCTGCACGAGCTCCACCTGTGGATACAGGACAACTAGGCTTTAATGGTGTGAAAAACTGACAATATGTACATATGAGTTACATTTGATTTTGTATCCATGCAAACAACTTACTGTGGGCGTGATAAACCTTACCACCATTACCTCGTATTTTGAAGACTTTTTAAATTACATACAATATGTTTCTACTTACATCAGCAGAATATTAGTAGAAGGGCCCAAGTACTTCTAATTTACTATGATAAATCAAGCCCGTCTCATTCCTTCCTTTCCTCTACCATCTGCTGCCTTACTGCTACATTTTCAAGACTCTGACAACGCTGCTCCCTGAGTTTAGCCTTTCAGGCAGGACTTTCTCTGCTTGGCTTCTTTTGGCAGACTCTCGCCACAACAACACCCCTCACCTTAAGCAACTTTCCCCTTTAATAGCCTTTCATTAGTGGGGCTGCTGGAGGCCATCACAGCCTGAGAGGAAGTGCAGCATGAAAGGCTCAGTTGAGGGGAGAGAAGTCTTTTAACCTTAACTGGCACATCTCTCCCTGCCTGGATTACAGATTAAAGATCAGCAGGGGGTGCAGGTTTTCACAGCCCTGACCTGTTGAGATATCTTCCCGCCTCTGTCTTTCTTGGCCCAATGCTCATTTCTGCAGTTGTTTACCTCTGACTTTCCAAGGCGGTCGAGGTTGGAGATGTCAAAAGTGTCTCCAGTAGCAGCCGTGTCGACACCTCCTGTGCCTCTCCTCTGTAGCCTCAGGTTATCCAGGATCTTCTTGAAGCGAGGGTCCTTTAACATGAACATCATACATATTCAATCTGAACTGTAGGAAACACTTGTCACTTTGCTTTTGATGAACTAGCTGTGTGTTTCCCACATTACCTTGCTGAGGAAGGGAAGGCGAATATGCACACCAGCCCTAAGTCCAGTGCCAAGGTTAGAGGGGCAGGTGAGGACGTAGCCCAGACGCTCATTCCACATGAACTCCCAACCTCTCTCCTGGATTAAATGCTCCACCTAAAGGGAAAGTCTATTTATATTCTGGCTTCACAACAAGCGTATTAAAGATAGTTGCAACAAACGGTGGCTCTAAAAGTCATTGGGGAGTTAGCTAAAATGTTGTTGTGTAAGACTGTCTTTCCTTATGCGAGTGTGTTAACTTCATTGTGCATTTTGCATTTAGAGCCTAGTTTTAATACAGACCTGAAGTCAATTATTTTTACAGGCTTAAGAATACTTTACCTTGCATTGAAATGAACTGCAGGATTGAGTTATCCCAATTAAATGAATGCGTGAGGTTGTCTTACTGACTTGACCTTAGTGGTTCCAGGAGAAACAGAGACATGCTGACCTGCTTGAGGCCTCTGCAGAACCTTTCAAACACTCTCTTCATGTTTCCTCCTTTCTCCATGGATATGATCCTGGTGTGATCCTCCTCATTGATCCAGATTAAAAAGTTCTTCTCATTGTTGTGCCTGACACAACAATGAGATAAAGCAACTATTAGTCTGAAGGAGCTTACTCTTATTCATTATCTAATTTCCTTCGGTCATATTGGTCCAACTGTACAATAATGGTGCTAAATAATTGTGTAAATCTCACAAATTGGTACATCCCATCCAATTGAACACAGTTTAATTGATTAAGAAATAGAAGCTGTGAAACGATGATGGTCGAAAGCAACAATTTGGCATGTTTTTTTGTCTATAAGTCTCATCAAACAAAAAGATCCAGTTGTTCCCGCATGGCACAACCCAACCTCTTGCAGTTGCCATACATGCATACAATCCTCTTAAGCATATCACTCTCTACAAAAGATCTCCATTCATTCTCTCAAGTCCACCAATTGCACTCCAGAAAAAAAACTATGCAGTAAATATAGCTTTTACTAGCTATCTAAGTTACAGATTTTATCCTAGTCTTACCAGATCCCACGAGCATCGGGCCAGTCTCTGGCCATCCCAGCGGACGTAAGCAGAGGTGACACAGGTTTATCAAACAGGAAGTGCTCCTGATTGGCCAGTGAAAGGACAGAGGTATCAGATGTGTACATCAGATGGCAAAGGTCATCAAAAAAAGGTGACCTTGTGTTGAGTATGTGTTACAGTGTACTTACATCAATAAGCTGCTGCTGCTCTCTATCAGACATCTCTCCCAGGCTGTAGTAGCGACCAGCCAGTTCTCCCTTCAGCCCAGACAAAGCGGTCACAACCACGCGCTCCACCTCACGGCGCTCAGAGCGGGCGCATGCAGGGGGAAGGCTCAGTCCACGGATGCTGCGGCCAGTACGGACACGAGATGACAACACGTAGTGCTCATCAAACATACCTGAGGTGACCTGAGGAGGAAAAAGTGTAAGGTCACTGAATTTTTAGTTTTCACATGGAGGTCACTTTCCTCTGAGATCACATTGTGTGAAGCTCAAATGCTGTAATTTAAAATATGAAGCTGTATTGATGTGTTCCAGGTCACAAATCATATAACCAAGTCAGGTTATCTTAAATGTTTGCTAATTTTAGCATTCAGACCTCTCCTCTTAAATCAGCAACAATAGCTGCTGTTAGAGTATACAGCCTTTTCCTAGCTTACAATACCATTTGACGATTCTAAGCTTACGGTTATGTTAGCAGTGAATTTGCCTATATGGCCATGTTTGCTGTAGTTAACAGTTGCTCAACAGTAAGTAGCTTGAAATATGGCCTGATGTTTCTCAAAATGTTCACTCTCTATTGCCTTTTCATTTGCTCATCAATCCAGTAGTAGGAAAAGGGAAACACAGCAGTAAGCTTCCCACCTTGAGTGTAACATTAGTAAATATTTGCCACCCTGTGAATTCAGGTAAACAGTAAATGTAGAAGCAGAAAGAGGGGATGATGGATTAAAAAGCTAGTGTTACCTTGGAAGCATCCAGGTCAGTGGTGTGCCTCATTGAACGGGGGTCATAGCCATTGTGTCTTTCTTTGATCACAGGGTCAAATAGCTCTGAAAACACCTAATCGGAAGAATCAAACACTCAGTTTTCCCAAATAAAACAGACCAAATCACTGTTGTTATTGACTCCCACCTCGTAGCTCTCCTCGTCTCCAGCCACCATACCCACAGTCTTGATGAAGGGGTGTCCTGGGTTGTCCACCCCAGTCTGGATGCACTGATCCAGGGTCCAGTCGTTGGGGGTTGTTTTGTCCCTGAGCTGCGCATAAATTTTTGGGGTCAGGGCCGTTGCCATGCAGTTGTTGTGCTTTCTCAGGTCGGGGAAATCAGCACTGTAGAAAATTAGCAACTTATTTAGTGTTTGAACCCTGAAACAGGTAAAGAGGTGGAGCTGAGGCGGGGCTTAGGCCCCCTGTCAGTCAACTCGACCACGCCCCTAATTATGCAAATTGCACATCACTTTTTTTCAAAACCATGCATATTCACAAATACACACTCAGACACTTTACCTGGGTGGATAGAGCCTCTTCCTCTCAGCTGCAGCAGCGCTCTCACTGAGGAGGTATCCAGATGCCAGAGTGCTGGCTCCAATGCTGGCTAAAATCACGGCTGTGTTCCGACCAGAAATCATGCGGGTGAAAGAATTCGCCATGGTAAGGTGCTCTGGGTTTTTCCCTGGTCAGAGGGAAAGAAGAATTTCAATCAATTTACCAAAAAAGTTCATTGACAACTTTTCGTTGTTGTTATTTGTGTTTATGGGTCAAGTATCTGCTATCTGAAAATAATTTCACACATTTAAATCTAATTACATCTTATGTGACGACTCTTTAACTGTGTCTCCTAGTGGTGCCAAAATATAAATATATGGGGATTTATAAATATTAAGTTTATTCTTTTGCTTATTTGCATTTGTTTGTAAATAACTGAGCTTCAGTGCTCCCCTTTTGAATTTGTCCTGCACCGTGAATGAGGCAGAGAAGATTTCCTTTTTATTTTCCGATGTGCTGACACAAATCTTCGTATAGGTTCCTGCTCAAACAAAAAGATTAATCGCCTCACGGGCTATCAAATATCTAAGTCACAGATACTCCTGGAGTCTGTGATGCGATTAGTCCAGAGACAGACAGAAGCCTTGTGTTTGGTCAAACTGGGAGAGTCACCAGCTCACCGTGATCTGACAATTTGTGATTTGATACTAAAGTGGATAGGGCATCTCAACGTACAAAACCTGTCAGTTTGATAAAGTCTCCACCAGATATCAGAACTGACCAGCACACTAAACACAAAGGGCAGTTTTCTTTTCTCAAATATCTCAAGATAAGATGCACGGAAATATTGCAGCGATCTTCCATGATGCTGCAGCATTTGACACAGTACCCAACATACCAATACCAATAGTAGCTGTCCTGAATGTTGGGTCATTCACACACACATACACACACACAGAGTATTAATAGTAGCAGTTAGTGAGGTTAAGATGAACTATCAGTTAAGAGTTGGCGTCAACAGATTCATGATCAGCTGAGTTTACACAACAAACACAGGAAGCAGAGTGAGAGGGAGATATTAAGTCAATTAAGACAAACTACACTTAATATTTCTCAGTAATAGTTATTGTTAATGTCTTGTATTGTATTCGTTATATTTGTATATTTTATATATTTGAGTAATCATTTGTAAATCATTTTTTCCGATACTGCTTTGCCAATGGATTTTTATGGAAAGTATAGATCACAAGCAACATTGTGCAGCCCTTTTTATAGACCTGTCCAAGGCATTTGATACTGTGGACCATACAGTACTACTGGTTGCTGCCACTTTTATGTCTGTGCTGGATTACGGTGATTTTGTTTTGTGCATGCACGCCTCCTCACAAAGCTTACATGCTCTGGACACTGTGTATCATGGAGCTCGAGGTTCATCACTAATTTTAAATCCCTCTCTCATCACTGTTTGTTGTATGAACATGTTGGATGGACTTCTTTGACCCTACATAGACTTAAACATTGGCGTACTGCTACTAATAATCTACAAGTCTATTTTAGGTCTGCTTCCTTCGTACCTTCTGTCCTTCATCAGTCAGAAGAGTACAGGGCCTTTACTGTCTGTTCCAAAAGTCAGAACTGAACTGGGGAAAAAGGCCTTTAAGTTTGCTGCTCCCTTTGCTTGGAACAAATTCAAAAAGAGCTGAAACTTAATGAACTTCTCTTGTTGGATGCTTTTAAGGGGAAGTTAAATGACTTGGAGGCAGAGAGAGAGAGAGAGAGAGAGAGAGGACGACTGGTCAGGAGGCGTCATATAAATACTACAGTGACTGGGAGAGGAAGATCGTATTGAGTTAGTTCGGAGCTGTGGACATAGTACAGACAACTTGCAAAAAAAAAAGAATATTTTTTCCATTAAATTAAACAAGATTTGAAAAGTAGAAAGAGCAAAAGGACGGACAAAAAATAATTAAGTGTGAGGCAGAGAGGGGTGCTAGTGGATGTGTTCTTTTGCAACAGGATGGTCGGAGAAAAGAGTGGGAAAAGGGAATGACAAGGATTCCCACGAGAGATTAGAATATATTAGATAGATTAGATAAGAATATAGGAAGAGGGAAAGTAAGGAGGACAGGTGGCTTTACCTTTTCACCTGACTTGCACTGTTGATAGGCACACTGCACTTTTTGTAATGGGTTTTTCTCTAGAGAGACTTTCATAATCTAGGTCAGATTTACGATGCATATTCAGTCTAAGGTGTGGGGAGAAACTGCCAGAGCTTTGATAAAGTCTTAAATAAAGGGGACCAGTGCACAGGTGGCTTGTCCCTTTAATATCAGGCAGATTAAGAGGCCCTAATGAAAGAGGCTGCTGTGTAGGCTATACAGTGAGCTGTAAATCTTCACCCCTAGAACAGGTAGAAACAAAAGGCTGTGATGGCAGCTCAACAATATAAAGGTATGAGGTTACAGAATTTACAGAACACTTTACAGAACACTTTACAGAACACATTATCAAGGAGAGCCATGTCCCTGTTTAACTTTTTAAAACACAAACTGCTGTGACAGCAAGAGGACTTCTATTAAGGTACATGCCAGCTTTAGGAGGAGGAAAAGGTTGTAGGAAGAGGAGCTGAGGAGGGAGAATCCATCACTCACCTGAGGTCTGTGTGAAGAGAGGAGGCAGCAAATGGCCTGTGAGTTCCTGAAGCTCTGTCCAGAGAGTGAGAGCAGTCTGAGGAGGGAGACGGGATCAGAGAGGGAGAGAGAGAGAGATTGGGACATTGGCTCAGGATTACCCTCAACAGACAGAAAATCCTCTTTCTACTGTCAGTCAGCATGTCTGCCTGCCTCTTCACACATGCACCCAAGCACCTGAATGCTCACACACACACAACTACTTACTGCATACAAACTATATTTAAACTTATTAAAATGCAAATGGTTCATGCAAGAAAAAAAATCCTTTCATATATTTTTTGAATTACCTTAGATGACCTGTCTGTCTCTTCTGTACAACCATTTATGGTATACATCTGACACTGGTGGTGAATCAGTTTTGTAATTATTCACTGCATATAAATGCATCATAAATAGTGAGCATTGTGTCTGTTCTGGTGCTCAGGTTCACGTTCGGGTTACTTTATCTGTAGGTAAATTTGGTTGCAGGGAGAGTCACATATACTTAATAAAGCACAGACAATACTATAAAACATAAAAAAGTGCAAATGCATAGTACATGGACAAAAATGTGGAGTTGCATAAAGTGTGCAGATTCCAATAGTACAATTAATAAAACAAGTTGATCTGTAAAAGTTACAGAGCTGAGAACTTTAAAATAAACTAGACAATTTGCATTTACCTGCGGAAAATGCGTGGGAATGCTGACCGCTGAAATGTTTCGCAAAACACTGCTGAATAAAGAAGAATCAGCAGAAACAGCTGAAGGAATAGTAGTAGATGAAAAAAAAGTAGTAGAACAAGTAGAACAGGGGTGCCCAAACTTTTTTGAACCAAGATCAACTTTTAAAGTTACCAGTCTGCCGAGATCTACCAGTCCACATAGTGAGCCATAGCCTTTACCAACAGCCTACAAACGCATTTAATACTCACACAACAAACAGAAAATAATAAATGAGAGTTCTGTAAAAAAACATACTTTTTTTTAAAACTCTTATTTTAAGGTAGGCTACATTTTAATATTAAGTTTGTATTTATATCACATATGTTTTCCCCTTAATTTAGTTTACAACAAACAACTTTAATCGCTCCAGTGTAAGTGTGTGCGTGTGTGTGTGTGTGTGCGTGTGCGTGTGTGTGTGTGCGTGTGTGTGCGTGTGTGCGTTTGCGCTGTTTGTTGGTGTGTCTCGTCCCCCGCGATGCTCACAGTCATGACAGCAGAGAGGAGCAGAGAAAAGTAGCTGCAGCTTCATCAAATGCGCTTAATAATCGTAGCATAGTTTCTATATATGACTTTTTGGTAAAACATTTACCCCCCCCCGGTTTTACCTGCACGTCATTGCGCATGCCTGCACTCTCTCTTGCGCGCTCGCTCTCTCATGCACGCAGCAATTTCATGAATAAATGAAAAATTAAATACAAACAGGTCGGAGGTATACTTGGGCTCCCCACACAGGTATCGTGTGTGGGAAAAACTGCAATGAGATGAAATTGAAATCACTTTTCTATTTTACAATTGTATTTTATATTGACTAAACATCTCGCGATCGACTGAGAATCAGTCAGCGATCTACCTGTCGATCGCGATCTACCTGTCGATCCCTGAAGTAGAAGTTACTGCATAAAGACTGCTTCAATGCAGTCAGACAATAAGGAAAAGGGGAAAACGTCTCCCTATTGAGTGTTCATTTCAAGGGCTTAAATTGAGAGTTTGTGGCTAAGGGATGATTTTGTGAGCAAGAGGACAAATGGCCGAACACGTTGATGTGATTTTCATGTCTGGGATCCAAGAAATGTGGAAACCACAGCGATTTAAAAAGTTAGTCCCAAGAGGTTTGGGCAGTGAAGTCAGGCTGAAGTTTAACATTACCCCAGATGGAGATTTATTTGGACCACCTGCCGCTTTGAAGCTCACAGTGTAAAAAGATTTTCTCCAATTGTCCTAAAAACTCAATGTATGAGAGAGGACAAATTTTCATACATTTTGAGGGTAAATTTATGTGTGTGGGGTGAAGATTGTGGTCAGTAGAGCAATTTGTTCGGGAGATTTTGAAACAATCTCAGAACTCTGTCCCACTCTAGCGATGATGTCACGCACTCTAAAATGTGAAAAAAGTTCAAAACATCACGAAACATTTGGAGGTACAGTTTGAAAAGTATAAAAGGCAGCAAGAAAAGTGAAAGTAGTATGAATAGTGGAGAAGTGTGTAAACGTTTTAAAGCAAAAATGGAGTCTCTAGGTGGAACACAGCCAAAGTTATAAGGCTGAGAAAAAAGTGGAAAAGTGGAAAATTTTCCCATTCATTTCAATGGGGCAACATTTTGTGGAAAAAGTGAAATAACTTAAAAAGTGAAAAGTCATAGTCATCCTGTCCCGAAGAAGCCGGATAGTATGATAGTTGAATGGTGGAAGTAGCACAAACAGTTGAAGAGGAGAAGAGGGACAAAAAACGCACGGAAGTAGAGGAATAATAATAAAGATTTGAATAACAATGTTGTTTACAGCATTCCCACTAATAATAAAATGAATAAAGAACCATTAAGAAGCATGACGACAGCTTCCCAGCTTGCTATCCCTGTCCCTCCATGCAAGGCCTTCGTGAAATTACCAACAACAAGATCAAGCAGCAAAGAGGAAACTATGACTTGTTCCTCTCTATAATGGCTGCTGGGACAAAGCTGTTCCTGAAGCGCTTTGTTCTGACCTTTGGAACTGAAAGTCTTCGTGCAGAAGGTAGGAGCTGAAACTCACAATGCAAAGGATTGGACTCATCTTTTAAGACTGAGCTGGTGATCCGCTCCACCTGCCTGGTGACACTTCTAGCCAAAGGGTCAAACCTTAATGTTCTGTTTGGGATCCGGAAAACAAGAGGCCCTCGTAAAACTTGAAAGCTCTTGTTTTAGCACTATAAGATAAACACAGTCTGGAGTTTTTCATGTGCTCTTTCTTAACTGTAATAATCTCAACTTTTTTTTTTGTAACACAGTGCTACTTACCCCAGTTACATATATCCAAGCAGACCTTTGGTCCTAAAAGCCTAAAAGGTTAAACAGAGTGAGTTTTTGTTCTTCTAGTATTTACTCAATCATAGCAGAAGCTGAGGACATCCAAAAAAACTAAAATTGTTTATGCATCTGTTTTTTATTATTTTACTCAAACAAAAAAGATTTATGTGAGATCGTAAACTTTTAAAGCTGCTGTGAGGAACTTTAAGTTTGTGTCAACTTTGGTGTCCCCTGTGGAAAACCTCTGATTTGTCCTGTTCATGATGGTAATGACTTTCTCTGACATCGACCCCACTGCATCAGCTTCAGACATTAAAAAGAAGGTTATATAGATAAAGTAAATCTTGCTGATGATCTTGTTGGCTTATATAGATATCACTATTCATTTTAGTTTCATTATCAGCTGAAAACTTCTCACAGGAGCTTTAAGTGAAGCGAGCATCAACAAAACTCAAGGCTTAAGTCGTGAGTACATGGCAATCTTTCAATGTTGTTGCTTAGGAACCCATCTGACATGCATAACTCTGTTTAACTGACCGTATCAGTGGAAACACAAATATAGAGTAATCCATGCTACACATGAAAAATACATCTACTAAGACTAATTAAAATATGGGTAAGGCTCACTTATCTGTCTACAGCAGTGTCACCAATGGATTTATCCAGTTTTTTCAAAATTCTTTCTTAGTTTTGGTGTCATTGTAGTTTTTTTTCACTCTGTGTGACATCAATACTGCAATGACACATCGTAACTTCTCAAAGAAGGCACAATGCTACATAAAGAACAGCAGGTATATGCTAGTGCAAAGAGTTTAAGGGACTTATTTTTTCATTAAATGCTTTATAATAACGGAGCATTTAAAATAACCTTGTTCCTTTTATTCAAAAATAATACATCCATCCATACATCCTCTATCTAAACCGCTTTTTCTCGTTCAGGGTCGCAGGTGCTGGAGCAAATCCCAGCTGTCATCGGGCAAGAGGCAGGGTACACCCTGGACTGATCTCCAGTCATTCACAGGGGAAAACATATAGAGACAGACCATCAAATTCACACCTAAGGGCAATTTATAGTCACCAATTAATATGAGGAGCATTCATTTAGACTGCAGGAGGAAGCCGGAGAGAACCAACACATGCACAGGGAGAACATGCAAACTCCACACAGAAAGGCTCTTGTCCAACTTGATTCGAAAACAAGGAACCTTCTCGCTGTGAAGAAACAGCGCTAACCAAATAATACACATGAGAAAAAAAATAGTCCATGAGTTGATGTCTCTTAATTGATGCAGCTACGATGTCACACTCACAGTGTTTTGAAACTAGAGCAAACTGTCGTCCATCTGGCCCTCAGAAACAGAAATGTTGTCTGATCTGCTAAAAGTCTCCTGCAGAGAGACAACATAGTCACTCGATTAGCACTACAAACTGTCATCAGACTCACAACTTGGCATATCTCCTCAGCAACATTAGGAAATAACAGCTCTACCACTTTGCAGCACACTTGTTCAGCTTGTGTGGGATTCACACCAGACCATTTTTCTTTTTCACTCCCTCTGACTTCAGCTGCTCTGTCTCTCATCCTTGTCCTTACTCACATAACTTTCTGCAAAAAACAAATACAAATATGAGGTTTATTCTAAATGTAGATACTGACAAAAGATCCAACAGTTTAATCTCCGTACTTACCCTACATCCTTACTATTACATGACTAAATCTACAAACGGTGTTGAGTTCTTTACACTTTCTGCACATTGTCATTGAATTTGATGGTAAAATAGTTAAGATATTTTACTAAGGTAATGTGCATACAAGATCAAATTGTTGTGTACAGGCCATGCCAATGTAAGTGCAAAAAAAGGGTGTTGCCATTTGTCACCACAGGGTGGCAGTGCTTGCCCAATGAGAGGCAGGTCAGACAACATGAGAATCATTGAGGATGTCAAAGACAGAGATTGCCAAACTTTAGACCAACAAGAATAATTGTTGTCAGTTAATACACTCTGTTTGATTTGTGTTTGGCCCATGAAGTTTACATACACTCTGCACCGAATTTGAACATCCTGGTTCTCCTAATATTTTGTATGTACACTGGAATAACATCTGGTTGTAGAGCTGGTTGTTCTTCCAGAGCTCTAGCGCAAACAAAATATTTCGGTCCTGATTTTGGTGAATTGTACTAAAGGTCTACACTGAGACATCTCTACAAGATAAACCCTAGATGTTCAAGAGTATTTCCGTAGTTACAATTAAAAAAGTGCACTATTACAAAAGTACTTTTCTATTAGAAACTAGACACTTTTTTGGTGTATGCAGCCTGATGTTGGTGTTTTCTTTTTGCTTACTAAGACAAACATACAAAGACATTTCTTCTTTTGTCCCTCAGACTTTTGCAGCCTTAGCTGTATATACTGTAGATGAAATTTGTGGAATCACCAGAGATTGTTGGATTCACTATAGTATGTTGAAAATTAAAATTGGGGTTTAAATCCAGGGCAGCAGCTGCCAGAGGAAGAAGAAGGAGAAACAATCTAATATCATTGAAATGAATGCACAGACAGGTCAAAGAAGACACAGACATATAAGGCATGTTGAATTTATTTCCCCTGCACCTACAAGTGAAAATTGCAAAGAAATACACAAAAATAATATTACAGAGCACACATAGCATCTTGTATTCCCAAACCTGTATATGAATGAGACAATCAGAATTACAGACGCAGTGCAAAGGACAGGTTTTTCCAAAAGCGAAGCCTGAAAACCTTTCCTCTGATCAATACAGAACAAGGTTTTTGTTTCCTGTTTTCATTGAGGCCTGCATCAATTCCAACACTGCTACTGCATAACAACAGGCTGTTTTACAGATGACATAGCCTAAAGATTATGCTTGATCGTATGAGGTACACTAGGAGACACATGTGCCGGATCTAACAGACAAAATATTGTTTGTTTGCCTTAAAGCAGAGAGACAATATTCAAATAGAGTAGCAGAAGGAGAACGTACAGGGAGCGTCCAGTCAGACATGCACAACATGCAGCTGTTGTGTGCATGCAAGACAATTAGGTTCTTCATATCAGCAGTACAGAAAACAAACTCAAATAATTCAAATGCTACATTTTAAACCTTCAACAGACTCTTTTTTTTTTTAAGAATAAAGTTAAACAGATTTCTTGCAATAACAAGAGCCTGGGATGCAAAATTAGAAAGAGACAAAACAATCAAATCAATACTCACAGCATAACAATTCAAAGTATTTCCTCATCAATCATGTGATATGTGTGGAGTCACTATGTACAAAAATAACATGAATACAGAATCTGATGAAATAAATAGCATAACGATCATACTGTCACTCAAGCAAAGCTACATCTCAGAAGGGTGCAAAAAACTGTCCCAGCCTACATCCAGAGTTACACACCGGGACCCGACTACACACATCAGAATGTGACAAACCTGGAAAAAGCCAAAAGAATTCAAAGTGCACACAAACGCTGCCAAAGCTTTGGGTCAGTGGAGGTTATAACAATGATTCAACACTAGAGGGAGATATTTGCTGACAATACAATGCTGCACAGACTTTACTGTGTTCACACTAACATGCTACTATTTAGTCTACATGACCTTTTTTCTGGAAAAAAAAAGAAGGTGAATGAGTGACACCAGTGTCCAACTTTTAAAGGGAATCCTAAGATTTGTAAGAAGGATAAAACTATAAAACTCAGTCCATGTGAATTACTATTTGGGGGGAAATTGACCTACACTAGTGGAAGGCACTGATCAAATTTAAAGACTTGTTTCATTCATGCGGACATTTCAAAAATCTGCTTTTCTATCTCATGGGAAGTTTTTAGTCAAAAAAATACTGAATTTATTGTTTCACCGAAGAAAAAATAAGCCGCTTTATTGTGTTATATCAAACTTTTTATTCGTTTTGCCCCAAATGTGTTTCATATTTGTGTTTTTTCTACATTTTCTTTAAAGGCTCAGTCATTTTGTTGTTCCCAGCCCACTGAGGATGCATAGTGGCTTAGAGAGACACCCTGGTTAGAGTGAAGCATGCTAAGCTGAGGGGGTCAGAGGGGTCAGGTTGAAGGCCATTTCAACAGTTACATCCAAAGCTGAAATCATGCAAGTATTACCATCATGACAGAAAGCTTTTTTTGGGGCTCTCGCTCCAGGACATGGCACGGACTAACACAGACAACAGATCACAGACAACAGCACAGAGACACCAGTTCAAACATCTCTCTGTCACACTATCTGTATATGCTACATCTCTGTTATACCCACTGTACTTCATCCATTCAGCCTTTCCTGCACTATCAGGCTGTCTGTGGACGTGTGCACCATACTTCTCCATTGAGGAATGGTGAATACACAGCGACACACCATTTCCTGAAAACCCTCACAAAATGCAATCAAAACCTTTTCCTCCTTGTTCTTCTTGAAAACAATCAGTCAGCCACCTCAAAAAACCTTAGCCTGTCTCATGCTCCCTCATTAGGTCCATTGTTAGACTCTCCATTTCATTCAACAATAAACTCTCACTTTAATCCCCCTGATTTCCATTTCAATGTCGCTCTGTAAACTGCCCCATTTGTGATTACGTGGGCATTTTGCCCTCAGGGTTCTAGGTTCAGCAGGCTCCCACTGGCCACTAACAGCTGTAACTCAGGCTGGAAGCCTGGGCTCGATCTTCAGAGAGAGCTCATAGAGGGTGTCTTCATCCATGATCAGAGTCTTATCCAGGAGGTACTGGGTCACCTGGATGGAAAACATCAAAGAGGTACAATAAACTGTAAATTCAGACTAGCAATTTTTCTTATCTTCAAATTGAAGATGAGATGTCTCATTGTCACACTTGACAACCAAAACAATGTTATTTTATATTATAAATTTCAATAAGATCGTTTTATGTCCTACGCACCTACTTCATGAGATAGTTGTGAGGATGAGGATGTACAAACACCTCCTTTAAAGGGGACATATTATGAAAAATCCACTTTTACAGTGTTTTTGAACATATATGTGGTTAACCTGAGTGTCTACCGACTCACAAAACGTGAAATAAATCCGTCCAGTCCTTTGTTTGGGTTCTGCATAAGTCTTAAAACACTGTGTGATGTCACAGTGGGATTCTGGTCAAAAAAAATATCCTCCCCTCCCCTGGTATCTCCACCCATGGACTCCACCCCCAGCCTAGAGCAAAACTTTTGCGCAGGTCTCTAATTTTTATTCTCACTAGCAAAGGAGTGATGTCTACTGGGGAAACTCAGGGGGGGGCTCATTGCATTTAAAGAGACACACACAGCAAAACAGATCACTCTGAGAAAGCTGGTTAATACAGGGTCACAAACCTCCTCTGGTGCTTGATTCATGTTATATTTTGACCAAAGCACAGCACAAATGCTTCATTTAGACCACAGGGGACTGTTTGAAAAGGTGGAAAAAGGGGATAATATGTCCCCTTTTAGATGAGATGTATATAAGTACAGTTGGTTAAAATATGGATTTAAAAGATAGGTATTTTGTGGCAGAAACAGAGGAGTGGCTATACAAGATTCTTCTGCAGGGCAATGACCTGAACTCTCAGCAGACACATTTCATAAAGTGGATCTTATATCAAAGGGAGTCATCGTTTCATAACAGCCGAAACAAGCCCCTCCATGGAGCATCTGTGTCATTAAACTTTGTGTCTAGACTTTGTCTAAACACTTGCTGCAAAGTGAATTGTTAGTCTTTCCATTTCATATATTTTGTTTAGGTCTAATGTGTTGACCCTCTGGTAATCTGTTATAAAGCACTTTGTCATCGTGTTTTTTTATTGCTATATGAATATAGTTCATACTTTTGTATATTAAGCATTCCGTTAAGAAAGAAGGTCCAGTGTGTGTGTGTGTGTACCAAATACCTTGGCTTGATGCTCTATTCTGTACGGAGTCTGCTGAAATTGTCGGATCTCTCTGATGATGTGTGATATCTAAAGAAAAAGTAGAAAATCATTAGTTAATCCATTCATTTAGCAGACGCTTTTGTCCACATATTGACAAAAAAAAAAGCACAGTGAACATGAACCGATGATTTGCAGACGCTTTCTGCATTTCTTCATGCCTACCATTCTCATTTTGGAGAAGTTAACGAGACCCTCGTCTGTAAAATTAGGGGTTCCCTCCTCGATAAAGGCCAGGTCTGTTAGATACATTCCCAGGTATGGCACACATGGAGGGTTGCAGCTGTAGGAGGTAAACGTGACGCAATCATGTGTATACAAATAAAACAACTAAATAAATTCAATAAATCACTTTCTTC
Source organism: Labrus bergylta (assembly GCF_963930695.1). Taxonomy (NCBI): domain Eukaryota; kingdom Metazoa; phylum Chordata; class Actinopteri; order Labriformes; family Labridae; genus Labrus; species Labrus bergylta. The sequence goes on along the minus strand of NC_089196.1, from coordinate 23,293,538 downwards.
ATGTCTCATTTGTAAAATGTGCAATTACAAAAAACTGAGAAGTCTCACTTTTTTAAGGTTTCCCTCAGATTTTTAAACCTCCCCTCAGAGGACACAGTCTTCTGCAGTTTGTCCATCAGCGCTTTAGTCTAGACAAGATCAAAAATATACATTTTAAATCATTTTAAATGTCCATCATGAATCATATGTTACAAACAAGGCAGTTGCATTAGCTCAAGGTCCACTTACGCTTAAGAAAAGATGATTGTAAAAGAACGGCAAAATCTAATTTGCTTCGGTTCGGAACTGGAAGCATGCCTCGGGAGAGAGACAGCCTGTCTGGTGATTGGATGATAATGGCTTTAATCGATTTAGTCTGCATCAGAATTAAGCTGAGAGCAGATCCTTAATGTTACAGGTAAATGCTTGTCTGTATTTTCTATCTGTGAATCCTCTAATGACATTGATTCTACCAGGAGGATAGAAATCTGCAAACAAGAACCCTCTAATCCTCACTATTTAGATTCATTGTTTCTTACTGAAATCTTGAGTTGTGCTATTTACAAGTAGATGTACAAGTTTGTTTACACATGGAGGTTTAATTATTATTACTCATTATTAATCATCAGACCTGTTTGCTGACTTTAGCCCAGGTCTTCTTCAGGCGGTAGATGGCACTGCGGTTGAGTGCAGATGTAATTTCCAGAACTCCGTTGTAGTTGTTGAGACAGCGGCAGATGTCAGCCACAGCGACCCACTTCTCTATGGAGCTGGCCCTCGAGCCTACGTCTGTGTGGGTCATGATCTGTGATGCCACCAGGTTACTCATCTACAGAAGGAAAATAAAAGAAGATGTTGATTATGGAAGGACAAAAAAGGTGTTTAAAGAGCCTCAAGGAGCTTACATCATTGAAGTGTTGGCTGGTTTTCATGATGTAGGGCGTCCTTTCTGTCTTATCCACCTTCATCCAGCCCTGGCCGAGGAACTCTCTTAGATGGGGAGGACAGACGTATGATTCACACGTACAGTAATATTCTAAAACACAATAATCTCATAAAATATATATTACATTAGCTGACTAAACTGAGTAAGGATTGTTCTATGATCCCTTTGGTGTTTCAAATGTTTCTATAATTTCACAAATGACAAAAAAATAAACTAGATGAGGATACAATGAGGTGTTAACTTTTTCTATTTAGCTTCATTATGAGTCATAATCTGGTAGATCAATATTTGTCAATAATTAAAGAGATTCAAAAACCTTTCTACTTATAAACCAGTTAATGTCGAGTGTATTAACTCTATATATGCCAACTACCTTTGAAGCATCCTTAGAGGAAACTGTGAGTACTCAAAATCATCGAAAGAATAAATATATACTAAATGCATGGTGCCAAGAATTTAAAATGAGATTATACAGAATTTTATTACAACTGACCTGCAGGAGAAATCACATCATTAGCAGTATATAAGAAGATACTAATATAAACATCTTATACATCAATGTACATTTAATTTGAAATGTAAAATGCGGCTTTAAAACCGTTTTCATTTTAGAGTGAAATACCATCAGTATCCTCTCTGCTCATCTACAAGTGGTATTCTCTGAAACTGTTTTAACTTGTCTCATAATGAGCACTATCGATAACGTTGGGCTAGTTTGTCTGTCCTGATGCAGAGCTCATGGTGAGAGCAGTATGAAAGGACTGACTCATAAGGAATGCTCCTGAAGACAATGTGATCCAGCAGCGTGATCTGCTCCGCCAGCTCCATCGCAGAGAGAGACTCGAAACACTCGGCCTTCGGACAGTCAGCCTGAAAACAAATACACACAACTTATACACGTGTAGAAATAAAGACAATGAGGATTTAAATTGCCTGGAGAGATGTGCCATATGACAGTCCCTGTAGACAATCACATTCAGGAGAGAGAGTATCTCGCCCTTTCTGCCTGGAGGACAGAACAGTATGTTCACAACATTTCACAAAGTCATCTGTTTGTGATTCTTAATGATTACTGAGACAAGACAATTAAACAATAACACTCCTGTTTCCTAACTATTTTCCTCTCTGGGTACTGAAGTTCAGCAGGAAATTGAATAGATATTTGTGGGAGGAGTTTATTTACGTGTAGGTACTTCAGCGATGCTGGCCTCATAGTTTTTTTGTTTTTTTGTTTTGAATGAGGGAAAGTATACGACTTAACATTAGTTTCAGAAGAGAAAAGCTACTTTGTACCAGACTTAGCTAACTAAGTAATTTCCATCTGTGGTCCCTGGGCAGATGATGGCAACAGTAAAATACACATCAACCAGTCATGCATGCACACATTTCATAAGAGAGAAGAAGAACACAGAACAATAAACAGATAGACCAGCTCATTCCACGAAGAAGCACATAAATATTCCAAATACACTAACAACCATTATAAATCTGCTTTAACAAGAGGGTTACATTATGCTGCCAAAGGTAGGAACCATTGATTTTTGCCGTTCCCGTATTTCATCATAAAATCATTACAATATGTTCACTAAGGGAGCCAATAGTGGATTTAATGTGCTGCCCTTTTCTCACCATCTGTAAGATATCCTCTATCCTCAGCTGGGCATCATCCTGCTCGTCCTGAGAAAGGGCACTGATGAAACATAGAATCAAACATAGTAGAACACAACATCATTAAAAAAGAGGAAGGTAGTTGCTTTTGTTATTAACAAAAAAAAAGGCGATTTGATGAAGAAAATTGGAAGTTACATGTATAAAATTGCATCATACAGTAATAAACATGTGTGTGCATGTGTGTATGTGTGTGTGCATGTCTCTGTGCACCTTAATATGTTGGCAGTGGCTTTCCTCTCCTGAGGCAGGAGGTCCGGATCTCTCAGCACCTCCTCCAGGAGACAGATCACCGACATCTTCAGGTCCCCATTCATCTCAAAGTCCTGAACACACACAGAAGACCAGTAAAGGACCTTTAATGATATCCAGTATGGTTTCCCTGGCATCAAACACTGAACCAAATTCTAGTCTAACTTTACATTAAAGATAACAAATAATCTAAGATGACATCAATTTTTGCGCCTATTCATTTTGTACACAGGTTCAGGTGACTTTATTTGTACCTGTAAGTAAATTTGGTTGCAGGGAGAGTCGCATATACACAGACAATACATAAAACATAAAAAGGACAAATCTTACAGGTAGGTATCCTATTTGACTGAGTTTGACATATAATAATTAATGGTCCTGTTACATAATTTATAGCAGCTACAGTACATACCACTGTGCACATTGTATGTTGTATTAGCAGTGGCTAAGGTTTGCAGACTGGTACAACAAAAGACAGTATACTACTGATGATATATTGAAATGTTTGTTTTGGTTTCTAACTGTTCATGAAAGTAGACCAAATTGCAAAGGTTGCTTTTCCTCCACCCACATCATGAAAGCAGTCACTGCCTGATCTATTAAGATACCAAAATTATTTAAAAATCCAAATTTGTTTTATGTAATATTTCCCAGTGAATTTGATCTGCAGCATTATCCTTTATCCTCCTCTTTTCCTTTTATTCTCTCACCCTAATCCGACTCTTGATCAAAGGTCAATTTTAACAAGCTCTTCTCACAAAGTAAATGTGAGGGAGTGTAGATGTATGTGTGTGCGCTTTTTCCCCTGTGTTAATAAGGCAACTTTAGCTTGAGCTTTCATCACAGCATTTTGTATTATTGGAGAAAAATATGTGAAACAGATCGATGCAGTTAGACCTATGAGCAGAGAGTCAGGCAATTACAGTCATAGTCAATTCATTAGAGTAACACTGGCTGTTTAGCACAAGAGTGGGTAGGTGGGTGGGCAGAAGCGGGCTGAGCTTGTGGTCCAATTGACAGAGCAACAATATTCAGTGTGTGTCTGTGTGTGTGTTTAGCTGTTTACATGTTCAAGTAAGAGCAGTGGAGCGGAGAGAAATGCTTCAGACACCTGCTTTAATGAGACCACAGACTTGATTACCTCAGCAGAAAACCTGGACCACACACACACACACACACACACACACTCACAAGCGTACACACACACTGGTGGGTGCGAACAGACCTGCGAGTGTTTGGAGACCCAGTGCCTCAGCACGTTGAGAACTCTGTTAGTTGCAGCGCGGCGGATGATGAAATCTTTATCACAAGTTCTTTCAGAGTTAGTAAACACTGAAGGAAACATTAAAGGAAAAAGAGATCAGTGGAATGTGTTAAAAATATATATCAGTGAACACACACAAGAGCACGTTTCATTAGTGGCTGAAAGTCAAGTAACACTATCACAAAGAAAGAAAACGCCGCATTAAAAGTCTTTTAGAATTTGTGTAGAAGTAAAAGTAAAGAAGTAATTCCAGCAAAATGAACATAAGTAAAACAGTCAAACTTTTCAGAAAGAAATCACCCTGTATCCTTCTGATATACGAAGGGGTGCTCCTTTTTATAATGTACACAAACTAAAGTCTGGAAAAGAACCTTTCCATCTGCCTCTTTTCAAAAGGACTACTTCTTTACAAGAGGTCAGTCCAAAAAGAACATTTCACAGTGTGCAGTCAGTGTGAATTTAGATTTTTTTTAACACACATATATAAAATAGCAAAGCTCTGACGACCACAATTCAATTCAATCTATTGTTTGAGAAAAGCAGATCAAAGGCCAGGGACCTACGATACAGCAGAATAAAACTTAATGATGTATTTAAGTTAATACAACACAGGATGAACTTGAAAATTAAAATGATTAAATTGTAACCACAAATATTTGATCGGCTGTCCTTATGCTTTACCTGTGAAAGCCTCCTTTTGACAAAAGTAAATCACTAATGAAACCAGAAGAAGACATGCTGTATTTTTTTCAGAACATTTTCGATGTTTTATTGAGCACTAAGAAAACATTTATAAGAGTGCCTTGATCTCCACTTTGAATCACGCATATGTTCTATGTTAGAGTTTAATATGTTCAAACATAATGTGTGGCTGTTTTGGCAGAGTGTGTGTGTGTGTGTGTGTGTGTGTGTGTGTGTGTGTGTGTGTGTGTGTGTGTGTGTGTGTTACCTGGTGGTGAACCATGGCCTGCTGCAGCGGTGGCAATAGCGAAAGCTGAAGCAGGAGAGACTGGACAGCGTGAGTTCTCCCCGGACTGGACTGCAGACACAAATAATTACCATCATGGTAACAATACAGTTTTGATTTCTATCAATGGAGAGAGCCCAAGGAAATTATTATCTACTTTCATTTCAACCCAACGCAATATAACATGATTACAATGGCCACAAATTCATAGCAAACACACTTGAACCATTTTAATGTCTCAACTTGAGTTGTCGTTTGTTTTTATATGTATATATGTATTTTAAATAAGAAAATATTTGCTTAAGTACGTGTTTGGTCCCAAAAAAAATCTAAGTTTACCTTACTAAACATGTACTACTCAGGGTTTAAATAACAGATAGTAAGCACTATGCCAAACTTAAGGGTTATGATTAATACTTTTACAACATGCAAATGAAATCTGTCACATTGTTATTTCTATTCTTCCTTAACTCAAGACTACTGATACATCAGCAAATGTTAGCAATTCCTAGATAACCTCATTGCTAGCTATCTTACATTTCTGTTAGCTGGTAGCTTACTGGTAGCTATGTTACATTACAGGCAGCTGAAATGACCATTGGCTTGCTTATATAACGTTGTTGTGTTTATGCCTCTACTTTCATATACTGTAACTCTATCAGATGTTGTGTTAGCAAGAAAGAGGTTTTATACTAAAGTTGTAGCAGAAGCTAATGAGTATCAAATGTTGTTTTTTTGTTTTTTTAATTCTGCCCAATGTCCAGATTTTCACTCACCGTGGGCTTTTCAGTTTCAAGTCATTCAAGCAGTGAAATCAAAACCATTTTGAATCTTTACAATTTTCAAATCTTGAAAACAGCAGGTCAACATTACAACAACAATTGAGCTTCCCACCCTGGAGCGTAATGTCTAAGAAACAAGGCTGTTATGAGAAGAGGGTGAACGTTACGCAGGCAGCCTATCTAACTAGGCCAGCATCAACGAACAATCCAAATAAACGTATCGTCACATACAGACACACTCACACAGACACAGTAATGCCATGCCCACTGCGAGGACCTGTGGTTAGGACATCGTGGCTTAGTTCTGAGTCATTAACCACAAACACACACACACACACACACACACACACACACACACACACACACACACACACACACACACACACACACACACACACACACACACACACACACACACACACACACACACACACACACACACACACACACACACACACACACACTCGTACCTCCAGGCTGTCTGTAGCGGAGGTGCCGAGGTGTAGAAGGGGAGCGACATGGAGACATGTCTCCTGCTTCACTGGTCTGAGGAGACTCGGGGATAATTTTCTCCAGTGACACAGACTCGAGCACAGCTAGGCAGTAGGAAGAGGAGAAGAATAACAGTGATGATGATGATGATGATGATAATGGTTACGGTCATGTGAGCTGCCATTACAGTTGCTGCTACACTGGAGTGGAGAAGTTTGCAGCTATGAAGATCCCAGATGTATTTAGTGTGTTTTTTTGTGTGCACCATAACACTTTAACACACACCAAGAAGAGACCAATGGTACCAGTCTGTAATGGGACCTACATTTCTGTTTTTGAAACACGATTAGACAAACTAAATCAAATCTAAAGTGTCCCAAGAGCCTCCAGAGCAGTGTCAGTGGTCCTTGCATATTGTGAAACTTTACTGGAGGGATGACATTTGTTTTTTTAAATAAACATGAATTCATTTTGTGTTTAAATGAGGGTTGTCGAGAGTAACGTCAAACACATGAAGCAATTAAGGGGCGCTAATGGCCTAGCGGTAAAGTCGCACTCAATGTACAGAGGCTACAGTCCTTCAAGCGGGCGGCCCAGGTTCAAGTCCGACCTGCAGCTTCTTTCCTGCATGTTGTTCCCCACTCTTTCTCTTCACTGTCCTATCTAAATAAAAAGGCAAAAACCCAAAACTAAATCTTATAAACAAAATATAAACATGTGTATAACTGGAGTGAAATCTGTTGATTGTGAAGGGAAGCTTCATCTTTTACAACCATTTTCACACTCAACAGACCAGTCACTGGGTCCTTGCTCCCTGTTTGGCAGCATCTGTAATTATTATGCTTATATATTCAGCTTTTTTTTTTCTTCCTGTCTGCAAACAGCCTTCTATATGGTTCATCATCCAAATGAACTCAATAAACAAAATAGTAAAGCCAAAAATGCTGCTTGTTTGCTCACACACTCCCGCCCAAGTGTCCACATTACCCCTGTCCTCCAGGACCTCTTCTAGCTCCCAGTTCTCCAACTAATCTGGTTCAGAGTCCTTCTCCTTAACTTCAAAGCCCCGAACAACCTGGCCCCCCTAAATGTTCTATTGCTACCCCCTCCCCCTGGATCTCTCTCCCCAAACACATCTGAGACTTCTACAGACCTGCCACAGATTCAAATCCCTAATCAAAACCCACCTTTTCAGAACTGCTAACTTCTAATGTTGCTTTTTGTGACATTGTTTTCATGTTTTTGTGTCTGTTAACTTGCTTTGTCTGAATGGACAAGATGAGCAGATATATAGGAAGATATGCAGATCCTGTACAGTATAGACCTGGATCCATACCAACACATAAATATAACGTCTGATTAAGATAGATAGAGAATAGAGACCCTGTATGTGGAGGAGGTGAGAGTGGCTTTATGGTACAAGTGCTAATGGCTCTTTATGTCCTCGTGAGGGGTTAGCAGCTGTCACACACTCTTGCACACACACACACACACACACACACCTTTTGTATGTGTGCGCACAAGCTAATTAGCGTCTTTCTTGTAACCTTTTCTTGACGCGATGCCTCAGATGCCCTTACGCTATCTCTCTTCAGTCTGAGAGGCCCGTTTAACACCACTATATAGTGGGAAGTCGGCTTAGCTGACTCAAGCACACGAACACAAGAAGATAATGATGCCCCACCATGCGCCTGTTCTGCTCTTACAGGGGACACTTCACGCTGTGTCATTTGATGAGTGACCTGCAGCTCTTCATGAGTAATTTAGTACTCCAATAAGGCTCTCTGTATGTCTATTTTAGTCTGAGGAAAGATACGATTGTTCAACTTACAAGGCCAACTGCATACACGTCAGTACACAAAGAGGTGTCACTGTTTGGTTTTAGTTAGAGGAGCAAACAGCTCAACAGGATGGTGATAATGAGAGCAGGCACGAGGGAAACAGACCACAAACTTTCAAACAGGGATGTGTTTAAACACTGATCTCATCCTGGAGTCATTCTTTAATGTCTTTTTTCATCATTTCTGAGTTAATTCGATTTTTGTTCTGATTTGTTTTATTTTTTATTGCTGCTTGTGTTTACAGATTAAGAGATGTTAATTTAATTTAAGATTGAAGAGAAGATTCCCCTCTAGAATATGTTAAGATGTGTCTTTTAAAAGTTTGGAAAAAGCACTGAAGATCAGGTATTGCACCAAACATAGGCACATCTCAAAAAAACGCCCTGCTGTTCTGATTGGATGTTTTTCTGCTTCATGTTGGTGTAAATTAAATCACTTACTTCTGCGGATGCTCCTTCTCAGTTTGCCGCAGAAAGGGTCGACCTTTTGCACCTCCTCCCCTTCGGTAGTTGAGCAAGGACTCTGATCCGGAGACGAGGGAATGGGAGGAGCTTGTTCTTGTGGTGGCTTGGAATTGTTTGGCGGTGGAGAGGTAGAGGAGAGAGGAGGAGACGGAGAGGAGGTGGTTGGAGTGGGAGTCTGTGGCGTGGGGGTTTGGGGGGTGTGGGCAGATGTGGGGCTACTGGCAGCAGACTGGGAAGTGCTATGGTTAGTGCTGGAGTTTGACAGGGGACTGGTCAGGTCGAGCCCTCCGACCCTGCCAGTGATAGGGGAGTGGAGGGAGAGCTTTCGTGTACGGACAGGAGAGGAAGTGCGGGAAGGGATGGACAGAGGAGGCGGAGAGGAGAACTTGCGGCAGAGACGAGGTGATTTGTCATTTGTGTGCTCACCACTTCTGTTATTCTGATTGGTGGCAAAGAAAAGCTCCAGAGACCTGTAGGGGGAGAAAAGCAATATGTTAGAAAAATAAGTGGATATCTTTAAAACACAAGAGAGAGTTCAGGGGAAATGAGAAAAGGATGAAGAGAAAATATGAAAGTGCAGCATCTCAAAACAAGTCTGTTTGCCTTAAATGGAATGGGTTCAATGGAAATGAACCTTGTCAGATAGTTCCTTGAAGAAGTTTAGAGTCAAAATAAAATTGCATGCTGCGGATTCAGAATTCATAATGAAGAGAATGAGAGTAGGAAAAACCCACATGGAAGGGGTTCGAATTTTCACAGCAAACACACAACCACAACCTAAAGGCATTCCGAGTTACATTTGGGGCATTTAGCTAATGTAGTTATCCAGAGTGACTAATAATGTGTGGGCACACACAGTGCAGTCATAAAGTATTACAACACTGGCACTATTTTAGAGCGCTGTGCTCGAGCATACTGGTCTGGGAGTAAAACAGAGTCTTTGAGGTTATGGTGCTAACTCTCAGCTTTAATTTTAGCGTTTTCACATCCACATCAGAGGAAGCATGTAGGAAGTTAAGATGTTTGTTTATTTGTTTACCTAGTTTCAAAGAAATAGAAAATAGAGGAGGAAAAGGCAACAAAAGCAAAAAGCTCCTTTATTAATTATGTGTCCGTTCAAATGATGAAATGAGTACATGCAGCATCAAAAATGGGCCACTTGTAAATGTGGAAGAAATACAGAGTCTTCACTTAACTATGCAGGCTTTGCATTATTCATCAGATTTGATTCTATGGCCTTGTTATCTTGGTCCGCTTCATTGCTGTAATCAGCGTCTGTTCTTTGCATCTTTTTTCATTGAGAATCTTAAAGATTAAACCTCTGTATATTTCCTGGATTTCTCCTACAGCAGAGAGGCAAAGTAAGCAGCTGTCTCTTGAACATAAAGGAAAATGAAGACGCTATGAAGTATCAGTAACATGAAAACAGAACTAACAAGAGAGTCTTTATTGGACTAACATATTTCTACCACAAAAGAATTGCAATGTTGCTCTTCCTGATTGTTAAAAGGAACTATTTGTCAGCATGTTTGTCCTATCAACTTATTATGAGGCTGCTTGCTTTAGATCTGATTTAGGCAGAAAAACATATTCTAAGTTTGATCTAAAAGGGTGAACCTTACAGAGTGGAGGAGAGATTATAAATTATGGCTCCCCAAATTCCCTGATTGTCTTGTCTTGGTGTCATTGCTTTGCTGCTTTGGACTAAAACTTAAATGTATATGAGTGTTCCTAAAACTGTTTGGGGAATGTGAATATGAAGCCACATAAAATCCTTTATTTCTGGAACCAACTGTCTTTTCATAGAAAAGTATAACCGACATAGGAGAGAAACAAGATCTCCTTCTACAGAGTACAATTGCAAGGATTAAACGCTGAATTAAATAAGCAATGAAAGTGCAAAAGCTTTAATCAATGAGTCATTTGGTGATCATTTCCATGATGACATCGACACTGCTCAGAGAGTCATGTGTAAAGAGCTACATCTAGGGAGGAGTAACCATGCATTGATAAACACAGCTATCATTTCTTCACGCACGCCTGTAAATCCTCAGAAGATAGGAGAACAAATTGAATCCCAGTTGATAAGAGGAGGGAGGCAAACTGAAGAGGATAAAGCAAGGGAAGATACTTGAAAAGCAGAAAGAAGGACGCGGAAGAACTCTCAGGCAAGCAGAGGGAAAAAAAGAGGAGACAAGCAGCTGAAGATGCTGAAGAGAAGTGTTTAAAAAGCACTGAAGAGGAATAACAGATATGGATTCACTACAGAGTGAAAAGAAACATGACATAACATAACATGAACCCAGCATCAATCTAAAAAATCCATGAGTTGTGCATTTATACAAAGAGATATAAAGAGAATAGAAAAAGTCCAAGTAAGGAGGAACTCGTGCATCAGTGAATTGTCAGACCGAGACCAGAGGAAAGGAAGAACAGGCAGGAAAGAAAGGATATAGTGAGAAGCAGGACAGAGAGAGAAGAGTTGGTTACTTGGACTGGTCCACGGCTATCTTCTTGATCTTCATACTGTAGTCAGGACACATGGATGAGATGGACAGACGATCAAATGATTGGTACTGTGCCCTGTGGTGGTGGTGGTGGGGGGTGGGGGGTGGGGGGGGACAGGAGATGGATGACACAGAACAATGATTAAATGGAGGGGCGTTTCCTTTTAGACATGAAAATAAAAGATGTGACAGAGACAGAGCATGATTTGAGGGTAGATGATTGAGGCATAATAAATTAAATAATTGAAAGAGGAAAGGTGTTTTTGAGCAGAGTGTGAGCAAGAGAACAACAGCATGATCAATCTCCCAGGTATTGAAAAGTGACCAAAGAAACAGAACTATACAGTGAACTGTCAAGAATCTGTGTTATGTGCTTCAATGTGGCCGTATGTGTGTGTGTGTGTGTGTGTGTGTGTGTGTGTGGTTGTGTGTGTGTGTTAATCAAACAGTGAGAACCTCCTCCTTCTGAAAGAGAAAAGAATAAAACAGACTTTGGGGGGGACGTTCGGTTTGTGGTTCAAGACTCCTTGAACAGAAATGTCCTCAAAATCGAATTATCTTGATATCAAATGTTTATTGGAATACATGGCGAATTAAATACATTATTCATAAAATTAAATAAGCCAGGCAATAAGTCAGAGCAAAATGCTTATGTCTGTTTGATTTGATTATCATGGGTAGCTTGTGTGATGTTTACCTCGCTCTTCAGCATGCGAGCATGACAACATTTAGTTATTAACACTAAATGTAATGGCCGCCTGACACTGATAGGAAGCTCTTTGGTTTTGGTATTTTTTTCTAACTTATTAGAAAAGTTTCAATTTTGACTTAATATTGGCATCATCCGAGTCATGAGCATAAAACATATAGGAACAACGAACAGGAAGTCGTTAAAATACCTTGTGTTTTATCAGCATTAATTGTTAAACAATAATTTATTCGGTAGTTTAAACTTTGGATGGATTAGAGCCCTGGCCCTAACTGATTGAAAATATCCCTTGGGAATCACGACTGTACATTTTCTCCACTAGATGTTGAGATTTTCAGTTAGACACAAATACATGGATAGATTTTGGTCTTACTTTAGTACAACAAGAGGAAGCAGAGACGTGTCCTCCATCTTTATCTATAGTCAATGGGCAAAATGGAGAATTCTTTTAACAAAGTCTGAGTAAGAGGACTTCACCAGAGCCCAACACTTCCCTCCCTGCATGCCACTGGTCTATGATGTCTCCTCTTTGTTCTCTTCCAGTGAACGCATCCTCAGGCCATAGCGAGCTGCACTTTACATACAGACCAGGCAGAGAATAACTTTTCTAGTTTTCAGCCAGACCCCCACTAGATGAGAGCATGAAAAAAAATAGAGATACAAACTCTTAATCTGTCAAACGTTATTTTTCCTACAGCAGAGCCAAAAACATATTGTTGTTGAAGCATCTGTTCTGCTGGCTTTAAAACACAAGCTGTAGTGTGTTTCAGCCAAAATGTATTCAACCTTGTGGACAGAAGTGGGTGCTGCGTGCTGGGTCCAAAACACTGACCTGCATAGGACTACCTCATGCACAGAATGAGGGGGAGGCTTATAAAACCCTCTCAGTAAACTCATTTCACACAAATACACATCCTTACAGTTTTCATACACTCATCCAAACTGAAATCCAGACAGTCTGCACCTACTCCTATTTTTGTGTTTGTGAACGCATATTTGATTGTTTGCAGGGTGATGACCTGATAGGTATCGACGAGAAGGGCTTCTTGTAGATGTCGGCCAGTTTGTCCATGACGACCGTTGCCGTGGTAAAGATCCTGTACGTGTGCAGGAATGTGTTGAGGAAGTCGATGGAGAGGAAGCGCAGATCTGTCAGCCTCTCCAGCAGCCGCTCCACGCTGGCGTAGCGGATCTGGGGGACCTTGCAGGAGTTGAGCGTCTTGCTGAAGCAAATGTCAACATCATCTTTATGGAGACGCACATCGGATCTGATGGATACACAAGTACACACATACACACACACACACACATAACCAAGCATGGGTGACTGTTGGGCTGCTAAGAAAGGAACTTATTATGAAAATAGCTCAGCAAAAATACACAAAAAGTAAGAGAGACATGAATACATAAATCAATAGTATAATCCAAAGAAGAAAGCTAAAAATAAGAGCGTATACCAAAGAACACTATCGAGCAACAGCACAAATAATAATACAAAAAGCAAAATACATAACATCCAGCCTATATTTACCATTCATCAACACAACTAACATTTTCACCTGAGTATGTTACTTTATAATCTAGTGTTTTGCAAAACTGGTACGAAGAGATGTGTTTTTCTCTTCAAACACACTTACTTGATCATATGAGGCACAGTGACTTTAGAGTTCTCCTCAAATACACTGGTCATCAAGCCATTACAGCGGATGTTATCTATACACTACAGAAGTACAGAGAAAAGATCAGAGGACAAAGTGAAAGAATGACATTTTGAGAAGGAAGAGGGAGAATAACTTCACATATTCAGCAACACTTGCCTTCAACGAAACGAGATAGATTTAATGGTATGAAAGATTATAACGACAGAATCAGATGTACCAGTGAATGCACATGTATGTTTTTGATGTCTTTTATTTGAAACCTTGATATGCTGTTAACTTGGTCTCCTGTGTAAGAGATTTTATATCTCATGGGTAGTATTCTGGGTAAGTTTTTTTTTTTAATTAACAGGGTTTCTGAAGCACAGAATTTAAAGCATACAACATGCGAGCCTGAAACAACACAATATAGTAATCATTGTGTTGTTGTATATATACTATAGTAAAGTAAAGTACATTTATTTAAAAAAGTGTATCTGTGTTGTTTTTCTGGCCACACTCTTAAATACTGAAACACTTGTTTTGTATTCTTAAATACTGGTTGACAATGTTGAGAAAAACAAAAAGCCAGATGTATGTTTTTTGTCTGATAAAAATGAATCCAGTGTGACATGCTTGTAATGTACAACTGTGTTTGTGTAGTTCTGAGGCTCGCCTCCTGGGAACTGCACCCGTGTCTGTGTTTACTTTATCACTAAGCCTTCTGAATGCCCGAAGGAGACTTCTCTCGTTATTTGGAGGCTCTTGTTATTCAGTGTTCGTCTGGGAGTGTGTGTGTGTGTTGTGTGACTTTGAGCATTACCTGGCTAATATCGCTGGTCCACGCTGCCTTCTCCTGCCGTGACGGTGCCAGTAACACCACCGTGAATGACGGCGAGTCTGACGGCTCCACCACCAACTTGAAGTCCAGCTGGCCAAAAACCTGACCGCCTGCTTTAGCTGTGTGAGAGGACAGTAGAGAGCTTTTCATTGTGTTTTTTACATGATAGTGAAAGTAAAAAAACATGCTTGTGCCCATACACAACAACCAGATCCATGATATTTTTTCTAAGGATTAATTTAGCAAGTAGAAAGGCACACACACACACATGCACTCCACACACACACGCACACATGCACTCCACACACACACACACGCACGCACGCACGCACGCACACACACACACACACACACACACACACACGCACACACGCACACACGCACACACACACACACAGGGCTAACTAAACAGACTTTCCTATCCATTCTTTGCACCCCTGAGCTAAAGTGTAAAGTTGTGTGATGAAGACATGTGCACATGTATGTTGTTTGTGTGCATGTGTGTGTGTGTGTGTGTGTGTGTGTGTCTTTCTACTTGCTAAATTAATCCTTAAAAAAAATATAATGGATCTGTAGTGTCAAAAGATCAAACCTCGACATTTAAAGGGGTGAGCATCTGATATTTAAAGTGATTTCTGGACACACATCATCTGACACCTAATTAACCTCTGTGAGTGCTGAAGGGCTTTAATGAGCCGATGAGCTCCCAGTGACGGCGAAAGTGGAAACACTGATTCATAGATGATGTAGTAAACTTACACTCCTCGTCACTGGCATCTGGTTCCTCTATGAGCGTGCAGTCAATCAGGGACAAGACTCCGCCTTGCTGCAGGAGTTCGAAAGATATATTAACAACAGTGTTAAAAACAAATGCAAAAAAAATAAAATACACTTTCTTCACAAGATCTAGTTAAATGACATGAAGTAGGTTAAGGTTCCACTGAAGAGACATTCATTAAAACATGCTACCCTTTTCTTTACATTCATCGATAAAGTGACTATGTATGGGGAGCATGATATGATGGTGGATATTTGGCTATTGAGAAATATGTCCCCTGAAATCTTAAATAAAAATTGCTCCCATATTCTGACAATGAATATGGAGTGAGTAGTGGTTAAATATAAAGGCATTATGTACTGGGAGCATCATTTTATACGGGATATGAATAGCCTCTGCTATTATTTAACGCTATGGTAACCCTTTTTCTGACAAGGCAGCACATCACAGAAGAACACCGGCTTCCTTCTAATATGTATTTCTATACACACTCTTAATGTGCTCTTTAATAACTCTTTAATAATACAATACTTTATTGTCCACCAGGGGGGAATTTGGTACACTGGTATACATATGATAACAAAGATGGTGTACCTATGAAGGAGTAGAACTTTCTGGTACGAAACACGATTGTGTCAGGTAAGCAAGTGAACAGATGAAAAGTTTAACTCAAACTCTTTGCAGAATCCCTCTACAGCATGACAGACAGGAAGTCACTTAAACTGATTTCCTTTTAGACTTTTGAGTCTGTCTTTTGGGCTCTAACAAAACAAAGGTTTGCTTTTGACAATAAAGTAATGCCTAAAGCAAGTTTCTGTATCTTGTATGATAAAAAAAATGATGTTAAAGCTACAGTAGGCAACAATATTTCATAAGATTTTTCTTTGAATTATCAGATATATAAAATTGCATGTCACTAACAATAATTTAAATGATGTCTGATGTGTGTTTCTGAGCCTCCGCCCCTTCATATTTACATTTTAACAAATCGACTGGTCTGACTCGAACAACCAATCAGGGGAAACAAGCCAGTCAAAGTAACTCTGTACAAAGAGGCATCATTTGTTTTTCTGCGTGACTTGTGTTGGATGTTATCACCTTGAGGAGGTGCAGTTTTCCACCAGAGCTGCGTGTACAGACGAGGAAATGTTTGGTGAAGAGGAAGCACTGTCTTTCCCCTTCCTTCTTCAGGGAGAGAGAGCCGAGGCGGACCTTACTCAGTTTCCCTCGCTCCACTGACGGCAGCTGGATCAGAGAGCCTGCATGAGGGGCAGGATGGGACCAGGATTACCCTCAGTTTCATTAAGCTGACACTAAGGTGGGGGCTGAGTTTACAAAGTTTCTGTACTTAAACAAACATACATGTGTTAAATATCTACACTATAGACCTGGCAGGCAGGTCAGCTGAGTTCTGAGTTTATTTAGATATTAGTTCAGTGCCCTGCTCTAAAGCAAATGAGCATCACAAAAGACTAAGTAGGGCTTTGATCAGAGCTTTTAAGGGCCGGTCTCGTCCACCAATCTTTATTTTAACCAATTGCTGATGAAATGTAGAATTAATGCAGTAGATTATAGATTAGGGTAATCAAGAATGACTGTGTTTTGTTACAGTGTGCAAACTGCAAACTGATGTTCTGTTACCATGACATCATGTTTAGTCTTTATCTTATACAAGTGATCGTAGGCAGAATGGGAACTTGTTGTAGCTTTCTACGTTTTGACTTTACATTACTTCCATTTGTCAAACACCTGACAGTAAAAGTGCATTGGAAGGCCACAGGCACAAAACTTGAAAGTATATAAGAAGTATATATATCCTTCTCAACCAAATAACAGCTTTTTATTGCTACGACTGCTTAGATGTTTTGTCCATTAGGCTCGATCTAAAAAGGAACGTGTCATGGAGAACTTCTACCATTCAGTAGAATCTCTTTTTTTCACAGGGAAAGCTTGAGAAGAGCAAAATCTCTAAAGCTGATGCCATGATTCAGTGACTGAGCTACACCAAGGTAACGTGTCGGTGCTCTTGGATCCAAAAGTTGGGAGGCAGGACGGTCTTATAATCAGGGAAACATCCGGAGCTAAGCTGTGTGGTGAGCAGTGCAGTTAGCTGATGAAGACTCACCTTGCCTCACAAAGGTCTGGCTTGTGTCAAGGAGGATGTCACAGCCCTCCACTATCATCCTCTCTATAGCCAGGTTCTTCCTGATGTTCTCAGTGTCACTGACCTCGTCGTGCATGACTCTGAAAACATGAAAACACAGCAGTAAGTTCAGAATTCAATCTTTAGATGTGTTTCAGAATTTTTATTCAGACAATCATACCTCGACAGTTCCTCCAATTTGGACTTGGCAAATTCTAGACTCTTGCGCTCTACATGCTCGTGAGGCGTGTGCGCCAACAGCTCATGCAAGGTGATGATGTAGCGAGGAATCTTGTAGGAGAAAAGATCAAGTCATTATAGACATAAAAAAGCTACCTATGTGCATAATTCTGAAAACTGTGAAGGCTCTGGTGTCCTTAATGTACCTGGAACATAGGGTATGTGAGAAAGGTCTCCAGCATCCTCCCCTCACAGGCAGCGTTAGACTCGTATTGTTTCAGCAGCTTGTCAAAGTCTCTGTTCTGCTTACAGTTGGCCAAAACCTGCAGGCTGTACTGATGGTTGCGCACAAACTCCTGATAGATGTTCAGCATGGGCAGCAGGATGTCAAACAGGTCAGCTAGAATCAAAAACACATACACACAGATTCTACAGTATGTAAGACATGAGGGTAAAAGTGGGATACCTTTTTCTGGAGCATTTTACTGTTTTTAATGTCAGCTGGTTTATTTTGACTTTGAAGAATTTAGCTGTCAAATGCTAGTGTGTTGCAAACACATTGTTATATGGCTAACTGTTGAAAAACTATTACTATTGTAGCTTTTACTCTTGTGGACAATAATAAGCGTTCTGAACTTTCAATGGGGACTTAAAATTACAGTCTCAAATATCTCAGTTTCTTTCTTTTTCATGACTCTACTGGAAAATTACAGAGATCTGTTGTGCTAGCTCTGTACTCGCCCTCTCTGATGTGTTACTGCTGAGTCATGCAATGCTAACTGTGTGTCACTTGTTCATTTTTCAATACATTTCATTACCAACAAGGTTAGGTCTTTAATAAGTGGCAACAGAAAGCTACACAACAGACATTTACATTTGTCTATATGTGTCAAATCGTTTTTCCCTGCCCAGTAAGTTTGACCATTGCTTCTCAGAAATAAGAAGGCCAACTGTTATCAGAAGTGTGCTGAGCTTCTCCTTTAAAAAACACAAAGGGAAGAGACTGATGGTTAGAATGAAGGAAACACATCGGCTTTTGCTCGTTTGAGAAGAGATAGTAGAATTCTAAACTCACTTCAAAGCTGGTTCCTTAAACCAAACTCTGTAAACACAGTTTTAACCATCATGTGAGGTACGGCATCCTAGTAAGTTTACTGATCACAATGCTTTCTTCTTTCTTGTAGTCGTATACAAGTACATGACTACAAGGCCAAAATGGACACACTGAAAAAGTAAAAGTACTGGAAGAAGTAATGTTTCCTTTTTTACTTTTTAGGGAAAATGGCTGGATCTTTAGGCTTTTCAAACCAAGCGAGAAAGAGCAAAAAACAAAAAAAAACTAAGACAAATTTAAAGAACATAGAGAGGTCAAAGATGGAGGCTTCTTCTCATCTGCCGTAATTTGTTGATGGTTTATAGTATGTGGCAATGGAGAGTGATTTGCGTCAAAACATATTGTTGGTAGAAAATCTGCATTCAGCGTCAGCCTGAGGCAGGGAGTCAGATAAGGATGACATCTAATCACACAATCTCTTTCTTTCTGAATTTGTCACAAGTAATTTGCTGTTGTGCCTTTCAGCAGTCTGTCTCCTAGGTGATGTTATCTGTCGAGGAGGTTTCTCTTTTAGGACGGGAATTTGTGGTAGGCCCTCTGCTCTGTGTGGTCATTGTCTGTCAAGACAATGAGTGTGCTGGGTGCAGACTGAGATAGGAAAATGAGCGCGAGTGTGTGCGTTTGAGTGTGTGTGAATGGGGCAGTAAGACGTCAAGACTGACGTTTGAATGAGACAAAGTGGATGTGGAGGATGACTGAAAACCTGACCTTGATTTCACTGAGTGGCTGCAGAGCACACACACACACACACACACACACACACACACACACACACACTGAGTATCTGTGTGTTTTCTCTGAGGTTAGGTAACAGCTTACCCAGCACCAAAGTCGGCCAGTTGGCTATCCTCGCCTTCAAGCCTTGATGGAAGATCTCATGTAGGAACATAATGGTCTCGCTGAAAGCACATTGTAGACAGCAGACTTAATACAAAATGATAAATAGAGGTTTCATTGTCCCATCCATGCGTTTGACTCCAGCATGATTTACTGCCAGGCAAAGACAGAAGTCAAATACTAGTTAATCACGTAGGAGCAGATTCACACAGAGGTATGCACCTGTTGAGGAAGATGCTGCTGACGTCATCATGGCTGATGGGGGGTTTCTTGGAACTGGCAGCCATCCTCAGAGGTCTGAGGAAACAGTTGACCAGGATGTAGAGCTGGTGGACGTACCTGTCATCACACACGGGAAAAACATTAAAAAAAACATGTGAGATAATGATTTTAGTAACGTCTGTATCCTCCAACAGAGGCAGTATTTGAGGAAATACATTTCATGAGGATGTTTTTTTTAATTTAATAGTTTAATTGTAATAGTTTTTTTTGTTCTGAAATATAAATGAATGTCCCCTCTTCTAACCCTGTTACTGTTCAAACACAATAACTGATATCTTCTCTCAACATTTGTTGCTGTGACAACATCTTTTTTACTTTTTAACAGGGGTCGGTAATGTTTATGTCACAAACACAGGAGGGTAAAGAGTGTTGAATAAATATAATCTAATGTCTCCACTTAATATGATGTGCTGTTTCAACATTCCTAAAAAAGTGACACTTCTGACACAGTCATACATTTCCATGAAGCCTGCAGGACTTTAAATACAATATGCATTTCTTTTTCTAGCTGTTTTCTAAAAAATATATATATATATATGTATATATATATATATATATATATATGCGCCATTACCACCAGGGTCCAAAAAAGCAGCTCTCAGTCACTCTTGATTTATCATGATACAGACATTAACTCTAGTGTAATGTTTTTTTTTTTTTTTTTTTACAGATTTCCTTATCTCGAGGTAATATCTCTTCATAGCATCTTTATTTACCATGAAAAATAAGGATCAATACACTCATAAATAAAATCAGATCCAACCCTTTCCTGTTTCATGATTTGCAAAATGTCAGTAAGTTCTAATACAACCAGAAAACAAGAACAAGATTTAATGTTCTGGAGAAAATCTCTTCCTTCTCAAAGTATTGATCATCACACTGCTCAACCCTGCTGATGTGTGTTCACAGTAACTCCAGAGCATCCTTTCTTGTTTTTATTATGTATTATGGAAAGCTTGACAGCGCTTGCAGTTACTGGAGGCAAAACGTTTTTAATCATACTCTGTCTCTGCCTCCACCATGTTGAAGACGATCTGGTTCCTCTTCCTCATGCTCTCAGCGTGAGGAGAGCAGATATAGTCCTGAACGATGATCTTCCACTTCCTCCGACAGAGCCAGCCCCGCATGAAGCTCTGCACCTGATGAGAAACAAACAAGGAAGCTTAGACACAGACACACACACGACACACTCATACTGTGCTGCAACATGCACGGAACAGTTATAGAAAAGAAGAGCCCACAAAGACTTCATATTACTGGGAATGAGCATTTGATTTAAAAAAATACCTTTTTGATCTTTTTGATATCTGGATCTTCATTTTCATGGTTGACATGGTAAGGCCGCATTCGCTCCTTAGTTTTGTTCAGAGCTACAATCTTTAAAGAGAAAATAAGTCAGACACATTAAACTCATGATCAGTGGGGGAAACATCTGAAAAAAAGAGCATTCAATTATACTATACACATATTTATTCACATTAAATTAAACATGGCCTCCTGAGGTAGAGCATAAAGTGCTCAGAATATTTTCCTGAAGAGGCTCCAGGTCATTTTTTTGAGTATTGTTTAAGTGATAGTCATGCAATGTGTTCTCAGTCAACCGTTGGTGTATTTGCATCAGATAGACATCAGACTTCCTCAACTTTGACAATCTGATGTCTTCATTCAAAAAAAAAGAGAATGACAGAGAAGGGGGGGAGGGGCTCATATCAGCTGGTGACTATAAGCAAATAAAGGCTTTGATGTGCCTTATCACTTCAAGTGCACTGTAGACCGCAGGAAGTCATGAAATAATCCTCTGCAGACGCTTTCTTTCTGTTTCCTGCTGAAATAGACAAATCACTGATTAAAGACAACCTTTTCCTAAATTCTTGTACTGTTTTTCTAACTCTGAAATATCCTCTTCAAAACGTAAAGTCAGGTCAGCCTTTGAAAAATTACTCGCTGCATGTCAGACAAGCCAACAGCCCACAGCAAACGTATAGTTATCTTTCAGGTTTGAAAACTGAGCCACACATAGGCATCGCAAAGGCGGGCAGCTGCCAAACTCAAACTGTTGTTGAGCTGTGGAAAAAAAAGTCTCCTTTCACATTGTAAACCTTATAATAGATGCTGTATAAACACTCTTCTTAAAACATCACTGATGACTGATGACAGACATACAAAGCTTGTGAAAGGTTTTTCTTGGCAACACCATCTTCTGTGGAGAAATAAATCCAGCTCTCGTACTACACACAATTCAGGCCTCTTGACAACATCGGTTTATCACAGATGGAGAAAAGCATGAAAGATGAAACCAAAGCCATTAACAGCCCCACACTCTCTTCTTCATTTTCTTATTCACCAGCACTAGCATGCAAATGGCAGTAGGAGAGGAGCCAGTCTGCCAACCGCTGACAGTTACAGTGGCTAGTTGGTTTAATTATTCATAAACACAGAGCAACACACAAAAACAAACAAACAAGAGTATGGCTTTAATGAGATGGATCAACAACTGCACACTGGCTCTCAAAGACTAATCCCTTTTTCATGAGCAGCCTCATTACACAGGCAGATGTTTCCTAATATAAAATGCCTTTGGTTTGAATTTTCATCATCAACAGGGCCCCCCTATATCCTGCCAATGAGAGACGATCACAGTGTGTTGAGGGGGAGACGTACCCGCCACACACACTTGTTGCACCGAGGGAGAATTAAAAGCAGCAAGAGGGGCGAATCTATTAAACACAGCGCTACAGTATTTCTTCCTGAAGATAGAACCAAGCTACGAAAGCAAAATATTTATACAAGAGATTATTGACACAGACGGTATTTCAGATGACAGTTTTTTAAGCTTTATTTTAGAAGTCAGTGATTTTGGAATTTTCATGTCAAATGAACTTTGTGATATATTTTCATTCAGACAAACTTTGTGGTTAATTAGACATCCTGTTTGTCAGAGTGAAGCAGTCAGGGCTGGACATGCAGCACCAGCAAAGCAAGCATACGATTCAACATCCAGTCTGTCGAGACGAGTGAAATGAAGAGATTAAACTTCAACGTTTTACTCATAATGACAAGCAATAGTTCTTGTGAGGACACTTTCACAAAAGGATTTTGCAAAAATAATTGTTAGGCTTTTGTTTCAGTTGTTTGTAACCTCTTTATTTGTGAATCTGGCAACAATTCACAGCAAGGAAAAGTGAATTCATCTTAAATCAATGTATACTGTATATGGTGTCTCCGTAGCTTCGAATGATACAGAAATGATGGAGCTTGTTATCAACTTTTGAATTATTTTAGTTTCACTGTGTGCAAAAAAGAAAAGCTCGTGGCTTTTCAACAATTATATCGATGTCTTCTGACCATACTGTACAGCAGCATAATGAAGAACTGGCAAAGTTTCAGTGACAGCCATAGTAGCGTACCCGTAACCATAGTAACTAATTTTTGCCAGGCTGCGTCCAAAGGCAAGTGAGGGGAGAGGGACTCTCTGCTGCTGCCAGCTGTGTGTACCCTGATCAATGAGTAAAAAAAATGACTATTTTCAGTAAGGTAATAAGAAAGTGCGAACCTCTGCAAAGTCATAGCTGGCAGCCGCCTTTGTAACTGAAACAAACAAAAACACCACACCCTCTAAAAGTCCCCAAACTTTTACCATTCAACAACTCTGTGTCAGGAGCTGTCGGCTAACGGACGCTTATTATGTTACCTTGGAGTGCGTCTACAGCACAGCAACAAACACAAACAGCCATACAGCTACTGCTACCCTTTTGAATTCAGCAGACTGAGCTCAAGGCAAACACCAACTAACCTCGCCATGGATCATTAAAGTCTGGTCAGTCACCTTTCAGGTTGGAAAACCAGGAATTCTGCACAAATCAGGAAGAGGCAGATCCCTAACCAAACATCTTATATCCTCTAATCTCTACATAAAACCATTTTTCAGGCTGGCCAATCAAAGTATGCCAATCAGAGTATGTTTTTCTTTCAATCTATAATTAATTGTAATAACTATTGGGTTCATGGAGCATTCAACTGAAGGTCACTTTTTTGTTCTTATTTACATTTTTTAAAATCTGTTTGATTCTTAGTTGGTCTCCTTTGTCTGCTTTCTGTTAGTGATTGTTTTGTTTTGCCTTGATTAGGTCTTAAGATTTCACTGTTTCATTCTTTTAACACCACGTGTTCAAAGTTATTCCACGATGTGAACACATGATCACAATAAAATTCCAGTCTATAACAAATAGATTTACCGATATGCATGCTTTTTCTCAGCAGTGTGACAGTGATGTCAGCATCAACAGTAAACTTGTAGTTTCGTTTTGTATTATGGATCTAGATAATTATCTAAAAAACAGTAATTAGCTGCTGTTGGTGTGTCTGAGGGAGAACTGTAATTAGCTCTGATTTACAATGTTGTAGAAGTCATTCTTGTTTATTGAGAGAGTGTGCACGTCTGATGTATCGTGTTGTGACGTCACGGAAACATGTTGCGTTCGTTAGGCTTACGTAATGGTTCGACATCTGTTTGTAAATATGTTGATGGAATGTATGTATTGAGTGGTGGGATGAGTGAGGATCGTTCACACCTACTCCTCTGCTGTGATAAACACAGCTTTGAGGAGACAAACAACCAAGCTGACTGCACACTCATAAGGATACGGCTATATTCTATTTACAGGTATGTGTTTTATCTTGTACCACACTTCAAATGATTCATGGCAGGAGAGTGAGTGAGTGAGTGAGTGATTGAGTGAGTGAGTGAGTGAGCGAGCGAGTGAGTGGTGCTTTGGTTTTGTATGCAAACTATAAAAAAGCTAGGGCAAATGAAACATGGAGTGTTCATGGGACTTTGGGTCTTCAATGACAAATATTAATGTGATTTTTAAGGACTTAACAAAAAAAGTGTTGCTTAGTGTTTTTTTAGACATGTCAAACAAATTAGCTGGATATATATATATTTATATATGGATATAAAATGAACACATAAGGGGATGTACATCAGAGAAAAAAAATGCTGAATCATAAGGATAATCAAAACACAATGTATGTAATGTTTACATTGCAAAGACAGTTTTTGGTAAAAAATAAGGCTTTGAAAGTTATTTACAACAGAATAATAACATGGCAAGGTAATTGTTTTTCAGTAACATTCTCACTTACTCTCCTGTCAATCTCATGGACATGTGAGGACCATGGTTGGATCTTCTTTGACTGTTAGCGTTTTTAAGGTGATCAGTTAGGGCAAGCAGTTATTGGATGTTACACCCTGAGACACCGTAGTTCTTAGCTGCTTGAGAGTTGTTTAATGACTCTGCCACATTTAAAACCATTATCTTAAAAACCATTGTTTTAAAGTACATTTTTGGGAAGTAATTTTTGCCTTCATTAGATAGGACAGCTGAAGAGAGACAGGAAATGTTGGGAGGGAAAAGTGGAGCTGACGTGCAGCAAAGGGCGGAGAACGGATTCAAACCCATGGCTGCTGCAAAAAGGACAATAACCTCTGTGCAAGGGACATGCACTCTAACGACGGAGCTTAACCGATGCCCGGAACATTATCTGAAAATTCGCATTACAACTCTGCAGCAATTCTACAATTCACTTAGCAGACGCTTTTATCCAAAGCGACGTACATCAGAGAGTAAGTACAACACAAGCAAGGGTCTAGAAAAAAGGGAACAATGTCAGTAAGAGCAAACGATCAGCTTTGAGTCCTGATTGGACACACAGGTGCTGACAGGCAGTGCACAGAGGCAAAGCACAACATTGACGGCAGTTCTTGAGAGCTCTAATCAGTATAGAAACCATCTTATAAGTCATCGTTATCAAACAAAAACCATCGTCACTACCATCATCATCATCATCAATAATATCGAGACCCTCATCATAAAGGTCGTAGGTGTTCATGAAAGAGCTGGGTCTTTAGCTTTTTCTTAAAGGTGCAGAGGGACTCTGCAGATCAAATGGAGTTTGGAAGTTCATTCCACCACCGGGGGGCGACAGAGGAGAAGAGTCTAGTCAGAGAGTTAGGACCCTGTTGTGAAGGTTGGATCAGACGCCTTTCATTGGCAGAGCGTAGTGGGCGGGAGGGAGTGTAGACCTGAATGAGAGAGTTAAAGTAAGGAGGAGACGTTTTTGTGTCTGTTTTGTAAGCGAGCAGCAGAGTTTTAAATTTGATGCGAGCAGTAACTGGAAGCCAGTGTAAGAAGATGAACAGCGGAGTGACATGTGCTCTTTTAGGGAGGTTGAAGACCAGTCGTGCTGCTGCATTTTGTATGATTTGAAGAGATTTGATAGTGCATGTAGGAAGACCTGCCAGTAGAGAGTTGCAGTCGTCGATGCGTGATATCACAAGAGCTTTTACCAGGAGCTGTGTAGCGTGTTCTGACAGGTAAGGTCTGATCGTCCTGATGTTGTACAGGGCAAATCGACATGACCGGGCAATCGAGGCTACTTGAAAGTTAGCTGGTCACAATCATGACACCCAGGTTCCGGGCAGACTTTGTGGGCATGGGTTTGGTTGTTCCAAGCTGGATATTGATCTGTGGTTGCATAGAGGGACTGGCTGGGATGACAATTGTTGGTTAACTTGACACGAGAGCCATTTTGTTTCATGATCACTGTGGTGAGTGACTGCAGCCATCAGTCATAAGATGTACACTATCTATAATATACTGACGCAAAGTGAGGCAACTGTTGTGAATATTGACATTTAAAAAGTCTAGACCCCAAATACAAGACTTTCCATTTTTCAGATGTTCTTTGACAAAAACAAAAAAAACGTCTCATATTCGGAGCAATACAGTGGTAAGCTTTGCAAATGTCTAATATGAAGGGAGATGTACACCACAAAGATACATACAGTTTGTTTGACTAAAAAAAAGTTAATACAAAAATAAAACATTTGAATTTGTACAAAAAAGCAAGGCATTTTAATTTGGAGTCAAATTCACCTCTGGGATGGAAGTTGTAAACGGGATGAATACTAACATCCAGTAAAGTTGTAGAGAGGTTAGTAATTAAGTTTTGCAACACTTCTGGTTGCTTCTGTGTATTGTAGGCAAATTTTAATAACACGTATCCCAGAGTTACATTCAGAATATGACATTAATAGACCTTTAGAGGCAGAGAAAATGTTTGTTTTTTTAAAGATCAATATAAAGACATTAACAACTGTACAGGCTTTTTTTCTTCTGTGTTACAAGTAATGCACAAATTCACTGGCCTTTGTCTTATGCTTCCTCCCTTTTATACACATGTATTGTTCCCTGTGGGTACGCAATTTAAACCCCGCACAAAAGAGGCAATTACTGAATGCAGAAACATAAAATGGCTATTGCTGAACATAAGCTGGCTATAAAGGAAAATGGATTTAAAATGATGGAAATGTTGAAGATTGTAGCCTTCTAGTGTGTGTAGGTGTGTGTGTGTGTGTGTGTGTGTGTGTGTGTGTGTGTGTGTGTGTGTGTGTGTGTGTGTGTGTGTGTGTGTGTGTGTGTGTGTGTGTGTAAGCATGCATACTGTACCTCTGCTTTGAGCCTCTCAATTTCAGTGTCCTGATCTTCTAGTTGGGTGCGCAGCTGATTGGCAGCCACCTTCTCAGTCTCCACAATCTGCACGAGGTGAATGTATTTCTGCATCAGCACCTCACGTTCAATGATGATGTCAGAGTAACTGAAAAAGTCCACAAATACACACAGGCATCATAAACATTTCTGAATGGCAGCAATACAAACGTTTTTATAGATCTTTTGTTCTATGTCAAGAAATGAGAGGAAAACCAACACAGAGGTTTTTGAATGTGCATCAAAGTGAATTTTTATGATTCAAATGATCTTCCTGTGGAAGCTTTGAAATCTTAAGCCCTCCAAGATGTCAACAGGCAAACCTCTCACTGTGAGCAACAGGCTCCTTGATGAGCAACAAATCATCTAGCAAAGTTCGAACATACTGGTTATTTCACTGGATATTTTTAAAACTGTGACTTCACATACGGTGTATCAGGCGATTTCATGTCAACCTGCTCCTTCTGTCGGCTGTAGTGTAGTTCCTGTTGAGAACGTAAACTACTGCTCAAGTACCAAGATATGCCCCTGAGACTGATATGCGGTACTCTACAATTCAATTAGCAGATGCTTTTATCCAAAGAGTATAAGTACAACACTAATCCATTCATACACCGCCACTGAAGCAGTGGGAGCAACACGGGGTTAAGTGTCTTGCCCAAGGACACATAACACATGCTGCTCAGCTGGGGATCAAACCCTCGGCCTTCTGGTTGAGAGGCGACGACTCTAGCAACTGAGCCACAGCTGCAGCATGTGAGCAACCTGTCGTGCATCAAGGTGCAGTTTTGAATTAAAAGCTCAAGATTTGTTTTTATAACAAAGTCATGAGGTGGTTTTAAGGAGCTGTATTGCTAAAAAAAATTACCCTAAATATCTGAGCTACTACAAAAACATCAAAGAGGAAAAATTGTTGCTGCAGAAACTGCAAGCCACAATTACATTCCTTACACATCAAACTACTGTACTGTATATATGTCAACTTTTTTTCACGTTTACCTTCAACCCACACTAAACTGAAGCTTATGGATCATGGAAAATGGGAAGGACAATATTTTTTGGGAAACAATGACCTTTGCAGTGAACATACTGGATCAATATTTGACTTGAGGACGGGAAAAAAAAAAACAGTTTTTCCTTTCAAGTTGACATTGATGAGTGCTAATCATAATGTTTTGTCCGATCACTTCAAACTGCTTTGTGACATATTACCTGCTCCATGACAAGAAACTGAAAGGTGGAAATCACACGTTAGACAATCATATGCGCGTACCTCGCCTGCTGGATGGCCTCCACCCATTCGTCGCACTCACTCTCCTCCTCCGTCCGCAGCTCCAGAGGCTTCTGTCCATCGTGGCCAAACACGATCAGGAAGTAGTGCTGATGAGGGAAATATAAAGAGAGAAAAAGCTCTAGTCTATATTTGTGACTCTGAGTGCAAACACATCAACACCATCACTCCTCAGTGGTGCCAAAAGTCAAATGTGTTTTTATGGCTCCTTTAAATATCCCACACACAGTTCATACAACATATGGCACGGACATATGGAAACATGGCTTTCATTTCACGCTCCTATCTCACCCAGATTCTTCCTTTATAAAGGTTTGCAGATTCACATGAAGCAGGCAGAGACACAGACAGGAAGAGAGACAAAGGGGGGGAGGGGGGCTCAACACACATGACAGAGTTTTTTGCTCGCTGCAATAAAACATCAAGTCTGGTCTGTGCCTCTTTGCTCCACCAGCCTATTACCATCACCATCAATTAGCCCTCTCTCTCTCTCGCTCTCATTTCCTCTTGTGTCTCTTTTTATTCTGATGAACTTCACTGAGTATCTTCCTTTCAAATACCCAATCACACATGCTAACACATGCAGGCACACAGACACACACACCTCCATGCACACACAGACCAGGCATTACATGAAGTGATAGAGGCTTTTATTCAAATGGTCATGTCCTGGGGCACTGGGTTACCAGAAGAGCTGCTATTCTTAGTCAGGAGAAGACTGAGCTCTGCATGGACTTTTCTCTCTCCTCTCCTCTTCCTCCATCATCCAACCCTCTCTTTTTTCCTCCTCCTCCTCCTCCTCCTCTTGCTCTCTTTACACTTCACCTACCATCCCACTCCGCCTCCTCTGCCCCGCTCAACCAGCACCCTCACTTCTCTTGTTGTCGAAACCCACTCCTCCTCCTCCCCACCACATCACATCCCTTCATATTTTTCCATCTCTTTGTGTCTCTCTCAGTGAGGACTCAGTGAACCACACTGAGTCCAAAGTAGAGACGTTTACCCCCGCAGGAGGGTGGACGGGCGACGGCCCCAGCAGTAGAGATGGGTTGGGAACAGAGTCACCAAGGTTATTGGAACACACCCACACACATACACACTGAGAGACCCTCCTCCACCTACATCTTCATCCTCCTATCCTGCATTTTATGTATCTGTCATTACGATTCACTGGCTGCCTGGTTTTTATTACATCAACAATAATCTGCACTCTAACAGCCTCTGACAGGGAGAAAGAGAGACAGGGGAGGAGGGAGAGAGGGAGCGGTTACATAATATTTCTTAACCAAGTACATGTTTCTAAATTGTGTCAGCACCTAACACGATAACATTTCCATGGCAACGCAATCTTTTACACTTCCACCATGTAATGAACTACAATTGTCCTGCTATCAGCGCTGCCTCTTTTCCTTTAATGCTTTTATTGATCCATCCTGTAATTTCAGACATGAATGAAGCACTAAATAGAAAATGGAATACATTTGCTAAATGCAGACTTCTGGAGATCTTGATGGATAATCTTAACTAATCTTGTTTGCACATTTTAGATAGCATGGAATATACATGGGGTTAGGAGTTTTAGATTTGTATCATGCACATTACACAGCATCAGGGTTTACATCTGCCTTTGAAAGCCTTCTCAAAGGACAACAGACACACCATGTTGGTTTTGATCATCATGGTTGTTTTTCACAGAGACAGCCCTGCCACTGTTCTTACATATACCATGATGATAGAAAATAGTGATGCAATCATCAAGCATATGTCCTTGAGAACAACTTGACTTAGTTATGAGCTTAGGAGAACCTGTGTTACCTAATACATGTTTTACAGACAGAGTTGCTCTTTTCAGTGTTCAATAATTATATATTGTATCTTTGGATTGATTCTTTGGATCACTTTGGATCATTCTGTATCACTTTATGTGCAATATGAAGCTATGAGTTTACCAAGGTGTGCTAACATTAGCCTGCTAACACAACAATGCAGACCACAAGCAATTGCAGCTCGAGCGAAGGACAGTTTTATCCAACGCTTGCACTTAGTGGTGCTTAATAATGGTGCGTTGTAATTGATTACTCCTTCGTGCGAACGTGATGAGAGGGGTTGGAGGTGTGCCGCTGGAGGAGAGCGAAGGCTTCAGAGTAACGGAGGTGTCGCCAAATAGCAGTTTGTTTTGGTTTAACGCTGGTGCCCCAGGGGCGACATCTAGTGGAACAAAAAGTTGCACATTCTTCCTCTAAAGCAACATATTGGTGACATCATATTGTGTCAAATAAATAGGGCTACAAGAATACAAATCATATTAATACATGCAAAACCTCATATACATTTTTGCCAATTTCAATGTTGTCTAACTTCATTTGAACTTTGATTACATCTGAAATGTAGTAGAGATAGCATAACATGGGATTCAAGGTAAGTTATAGTATCTCAAAATTGTACTTAAAAGTGGCATGTGGAATTTCTTACTAGTCTGTATCATAAGCAAGATGCTATCGGTGTTGAATAGGACACTGTACATATTTAAGTAAAAAGAAATGTTGAACATGCAAAACCACTGTATAGAAATATAAGCAGAAAATAAGGTCTGTTTCTGCACAGACAAAAATGTAATGAATGTGTGCAAATAAAAGCAGCCACAGATGTGATGATAATACTTCATTTGTCAACTGTGGTTGTGCGGAACAGTTTTCGGTGTATGAATAGGTTTGGTCCACATGACCGCCACCATATTTAAAATGTATCCTTATGTAATTACAAAATTAAATGAATGCTCTGGGCTCATATTGTATAACATATGAAAAAGAACAGACTACTAGGGCTGCATGATACATGATCATTGCACACTTGAGTGTAAACATAAAAAACTACACAGAACATACAGTATAACATTGTATTGCTGATTTATAGTTAAATTACTGAACTATTATAGTGCATACACCACATATACTGATTGACATCCAGTCTTCCCATCTATCTTTGCCCTTGAACTTGTGTTAAAGTCGTCATTTAGTATGTTTAAATAACTTATATCTGACATACTATACTGTATTCATCCTACTCTTATATTTATATTCTACTTCACCCCTGCTGTGCAATATAACTATTTGATGCAGCTGTGACCCACTTGCCTTCAAGCTATCATTAAAATTGTAATAGTAAGGCATCCTTTACAGAAGATTTGCATCACACTGGACCTCATGGCATTAAAAACATTCACAATGCATAGCTATGAATTACATTGTTGCATTGCACTGTGTCCTCATTAGCTAAAGAGGAAGCTTTCCAACTCTTCAGTACCATTCAAGACTATAGCCGCTCAATCTCCCTTCAAATCGACTCAAATATTCCCCACAATGCCTCAGGGCCTTCACTGTACTGTGAGAAATTTCATTTAAACAAATGAAGATGGAGAGGAACAACCAAAGGAACAAAGAGAAAGACACTTGTTTCTGCCATTTCATTCACTCTTTATGTCACTAATGAACAATTTAAAGCTCACCTGGAACATTTTTTATATTCCGCTACTCTGAGGAGCAGCTATTACAGAAAATGAGACTGTGAGACTGACAGCATGACACACAAGATGTGTCTTTTACCACCACTGAGCAAGACATGGGCACAAAGCAGGGCAGCAAATTCTATTATTCCAAACCAATTTTGGATCAGTCATTTGAAAATGTTCACTGTGAGAGGTCGGGCTACTTTTTCACTGTCTTACAGCGACTGAACGTCCAAGAATAAAGACCGACCACAAAAACACATACAGCCTCAGGTTCACTGTGGACCCTTTTTATTTTTTTTACTTTACTCATGAATAAAGCATAAAATATGAAATTGGACTTGTTGGTAATAGATTCATTAAGCAAAAACTGGCTGGGTGATCCAGAAATACTCGTGTTATAAATATTTAAAAACAGAGATGATACTTTTGGGATCCACTGATGATGAGGAACTGGAAAAGCCATAGATGATGTAACTCTGATGTGTGCTTCGCTTTCAGCACTGATGAGAGGCCAAATTGTGTTGTGCTGTGCTACAGATGGACATCATTTTTTTCCCTCTCACTCTCAGCCTTTTCAAAGCATTCAACAATGTACTGCTTTGATGTTGTTTTCTTCAATGGGTAATAAAAGGCATAAATGTGTAAATAGTCCACCTGGGTTCAATCTATACACATCAGAACTGAAATGTTTGAATGTATAGCTCTTATCTTATGTCATCACATAAAAATATATATCTGTTGTATGAAAGGTTTTTTTTTCCATTTATTGCAACACAGCGTTGGAAAACCAGTGTTAAGCCTCTAAAAGACACTGTATGCACACACACATGACAGTTACTCTGGCTGATTAGAGATCTAGCAAGGTAAAAGGTGGGTTGGGCAATGCTGGGGGATGCCTCATTTAAATTTCCTGAATTAATTTTCCAGGAAACAAAAAGAGTAAGTAGGGGCTTTGATATTTTGGATAAGCTATTAAGAACATCTCAAGATCGAGATTTTTTTTGTTTGTTTTTTGGGGGAAGTTGAGGAGAAGAGGGACTGCAGATGTAAACTAGCTCTAAGCTCACTCTGGTACAATGCATCAAATGGCAACCTATATGTTTAATATTGTACATGGTCCCTTTACAAATAAAAAAGTTAAACAAATAAATACAAATAGGGTGGCATTTTTATTTTAATTAGCCTAGGTGTTTATGCATTTGTTAATTTGAAATTTAACTTAATTCAGCTCATAATGTCAACTTAGACATGAAATACCACTTTCATGATGTTAAACTTAAAAGCAATACTTAAAATGCATAAGTATAGTTTGCTGTGCATATTTTGGACTGCAGTAAAATAATGCACTACAACAATGTTAATATGACCAGCCAAGCCAAACTAAACTCAACAAGACTGCTGCACAGGTCCTAGATACACCTCTCCTACTTCACATAAGTTTGTCAAGTCTGACGTACTCCACTAGTTTATGTGATTGCGGTACTGTCGGACTTTTACGTGAGAAGGTGGGTTTTATTTCGCTCCGCCAATAGGGAATCGGCGCTGTCTTTTATAGCCAATGAGGAGTAGAGTCTAAGGTAATTACTCTGACTGACAGATTGTTAGGCAAATAGAAAATAATATTGAAATTAACGGAGTAACATGGCAAAACGATATTCCACCAAACCACTCATTTTAAATAACGTCAGTAAAGAAAGGCTTGACACTCTTGACATTTTTAAATTGCGTTAGCTGACTAAAGCAATAAACTGCATATAAATGTTCTTACTCACGTTTTACTTGAGGAAACAAAACTAAAATTGAGTTGTGTGAAAAAGCAGCCAAATACTTAACAACAACAACAACAACAACAACAAAAATACAAGTGCCTGACGTGTCTTCTCTCTACATGCAGTGTGTCTGCTGTTGTGTTTTTCTTTAATATCAGTGCTAAACTTGCTCAGTCGGACAGATTTTTGTTGAAATTGAATTGTAGGCCTATAGAAAACAATGCTTGGAAAACAATCTGCCTGCAAAGTTTGAATGGTATTGGAAGCAGGTACAGTATATATCAGGGTAGATATGAAATGTTATTTGCACAGGAAGCTTTGATTAATTCCCTAGAATCAATAAATAAGGAAAAGACCACAGATTATTAAATGTATTTCAGTGCTGCAGGGAGAAGCATTCATGGGTAACAATACAAACAAAGGTTTACCGTTAACTAGTACAAACAGCTTTTCGTCTTATCTTAGACCTAAAATCCATATATGCTGATTACAAGGTAGAAAGAAGAAAAATAACCAAGACATTTTAACTGAGATCAACTGAAAGTTGCTGTGTGCTGTGTCTCTACCTTTGCACTGCTGCAGGAGCGTCTCACAGATCCTGAGTCCCACGGGCTGATAATTACCATCATAAAGAAATACAACAGAGAGCAGACCTTATTCAAGTGTGTGTATGTGAGACTTTAAAGGAAACCATGTATAAAAAATACATAAACTTGATTCCTTTGGGTGGGTTGAATATAAAGACAATGCGTGCTTTCCTTTAAAAACATACTACAAAGGATCCACACATATTCATCGAGCGTGATTATCATCAGACCAGAGCTAATCTCAAACCACCTGTTGTTGGCAGTTCTCGTGGGGAAACCCAATGCCCCAAACATATCAGCAACAGATTATCAGCTTGTTATACACAACAAGTGTCACTTATTTTAGTTTATAACAGATCATAAAAAGGGAATTAAAAATGACTGAAAAGCCAAAACACTCCTTTTCTCACTTGTTAGCGTCAGTCAACTGATTGATATCCTGTTTTGCATGTTGCAGCGGAAAGTAGCATTAATAACAGGTCACAGCCTATACAAGATTTTCGAGTGAGCAGTAAAATATGCAATTCCCTTTATAGGGCTTCAATCAGTTACTCAAGCGATAAATGTGATTTATGAGAGAAAGCTGTAGAGAGATAAATTGGAGAAGGGCTTTGGGTTTACTTTTTCCTGCCACCAGTGTTCTGGAAAAGATTCACAATCTGCGTCTCATCTCCTATTTCTCTCATTTCTCAGCTCCTGTCGTGCTCCCACAGAGGACATAATGTCTTTCTGTGCCAAATGTAGCTTCATTAAATGTTTCAAGGACGAGAACAAAGAAAAAAATCGACTATTGTTCAGGAAACCTGGTGAGCTTAATCATATAGTTTACCTCAAGATACTGTATGTAGCAATGTGTCCTGCACCTATAATCTGTCTCTGACAACCTACTTTAAAAAGTCGCTAAGCAGCATATTTATTGTAATAAAAAAATAGAGGCAGACAGAATAGAAATTATTAGAGGATTTCTGTAACCTCTGGATGCTTCAAGGAGCTTTTTACACGTACCTGAGATTCTGATATTCATGCTAAGAATAACTAACCGACTCAAAAAGATGACGCATGTTCAAAGTCGCAATTTAAAGTAGCCTACTTAAAAAAATGCAAACAAACAAGTATTGCACGCTTGCAAAAAGTACAGTACATCAATTTGTCATTGCTTTCCTATGCAGTAGCTTGATGAGCAATGTTTTTATTAACAATTCAAAGTACTAAAAATAAAGTATTGAAATGTAAAGAAAACAACTAGCAGCCTGTTGCAGAAAAGTCAGAACAGTGGGTTTTAATATAAGTCTTCGCTGACAGAGCACTGGCCAATCACAGTTTAGGATGTTTTGGGGTGACACCCTGCGATGGCCAATCAGATTTCAAGGGGGCCATGCCACCTCTGGCCACACTCCTGCTGTACCTTTAAAGGCTTTCTTTACTTTGCCTATGTGTTTGGTTTGCCAGAGAAAAAACAGATTACATCATTTAACATGACCAAAATGTCCATGATGTTGGAATAAATGTTGCAGTATGGACATTTGATTTGAGTGGTCCTCTATTTCAATCCCTGTACAGCCCTACTGTCATTTCTTTAAATACAAAAGGCTTTACAAAGCTTAAAACACAAAGGCAGAATTTTAATATCCTGTAGACTTGTCAATGTGAAAAGATACAAAACATTAATCCGACTGCAGCAGCGGCAGGACTTTATGTAACCACTAAATTCAACTAATGATGTTGCAGCTAATGTGACAATCACTGAATCAACATCCCACATCCTGCGGTTTCTTCATTGTCCTCCATGCTGTTCACTTCCTGCAAAGAAGTTCCTATAACAAAGTATGGGGCTGTTGAAATCTCTCTCCTACACATAGGAACGCACAGGCATCAAACACACACACACTGTGTATAAGGATGCTAATATCTGCTGTACCTAGACCTCAGATCACTGTGCTCAGGGATTACCTGTCTGTTTAGCTGGAGATTAAACAGATTGCTGCCCTCCTCCACTGTTTATTCTCACTGCGGTCCTCCCTTTGTGAGCCAAACGTAAAGAACAAACATGTATACGCATATAAAGGTGATATTGAGCTTTTTCTCCCTCTCACTTGATGCTTTGTCACTCCAACGCCAGAAGGAAAACAACCAGAAGCCTTAATGCAATAGTTTGTGGATTGGAGAGTTTGCTCTATGACTCCCTCAGCGCAGCAGCAACACAGAGGTGTCTAAACAGACTATAAATCTGTTTTACTGTATTCCTGAGAATTGCTTTTGTGCACTAGCTGATCCTGCTCATAAACTCTGAAGAGACAACAACACATATGAAATTACTTGGCCATCCTGTTACGTGAAGCCAGATTTTTTTTTTTTTGACAGGGTGACCCAACTAGGGCACCGACTTTTTGGGTGCGATAACACGAACAAACAGCATTTATTCACCTTTTCTCTCTCGGATCTACTTCAACTACTTAATACTAAAACAATATCATACAAGTTCTATATTTCTTTGAATATTTTTTTCAACTTCAAAATGAAACCAAGCCTTTTAACACATTTAAGTGTAACCTTTAAGATGTAGTTAATTCATATTTGAGTTTAAGTATATATATATATATATATTGTTTGTATCTGTATTTCCAGCAGCATCTTTTCAACAGTGACAGAAATATGCTGATTGTACCAGGGTTTACTTATGTTAACTTTAAGCTCAGTCAACCAAGCCTCTGATTGTTTAGTTGAGGGACATGCGAGTTTTGTTTGTTGTTGTGGAGTGAATGAAATGATTCAAACAGTGGAGTGCTTTGAAGAGTGAAGTGTTGTTTCTCATCAGAGGACTATAGGCCTACCAGCATGCATCGACCCTTCACATTGCGTTTTCATTTTCAGCATTGACTTAGAATCATGTCAGTGGCAATCCAAAACTTTTAGGTTAATTTTTTGGGGTTTTTTTGGGGTTTTTTTGCAGTTTTTCTCAATAAAAGCTGCCTGTTGCTGCAGAAACAGACACTGAAGCAAACAGTGAGTGTGAGGTAATCTGGAAGCAGTAAAAACAAAAATGTAGAGAGCTGAAAGACACTAAAATGCTCTAAGACGTTAACGGTAAATGGACTTCAGCTTGTTTAACGCTTTTCGATAGTCTTCTTACTACTCAAAGCTCTTTCACACTGCAGGTCACACCCATTCACTAATGGCAGAGGTTGCTATGTAAAGTGACCATTAGAGTTAACGTAGCAATAGACTACTCTAAGCGCTTTCACACAGCAACTCAAATCCATTCACTAATGGTAACATCAGGCATGGCTGCAGGAGCTGGGGATTGAACCCCCAACCTTCTGGTTGAGAGACAGCCGATTCTATAAACTGAGCCACATCTGCCCCAAGTAGGCTATAGGTAATATATAGTGATCATTCTTTATGGCTTATTAAAACCCTGAGTTAGCCTTACATCGTTGACAACAAATATTTGATCAAAGCAGCATTAAAGCAATATATTAACACTATGATGAATACATGCTGCTGTGTCGTGAGAGCTAATTAAGAAGACTGGTATGATACCTTCACATTTAGTATGGAACCATTGCAAGTTAATATTAGCATAGCTTAGCATTAAGACTGGAAGCAGAAGGAGATGTCCTTAATTTACCGTAATTTAGGACTCCATATAGTTTAACCATCATTTCACAGCACATCTGTGCAGTTGGTTGCCTGGCAACTACATAGCAACAACAAGACGCTGGAAAGCAACTTCTCTTCAAAGCAACTTTTTCTGTTCAATGACCACTTCCCAATGTGTTACGCATTTCATAGGATAGGAAAGATATTGGTTAATACTTAATGCTATTGAACAAGGATGTTGTTTCTAAAAATAAAGACTTTCCGTGATTATACTGTTCTCCCTTTGATGCAGGTTTTCAAACAAAATAAACTTTTTGGACACTAATTGTGTCCATAACCAGTCTAAGACTTGGCAGAAAAGTGAAAGTAAAATAAAAAGCAGCCTACAGATGGACGAAAATCAGACTGTAAACACTTGATTCCTTGATGCAGAAGACAAGTGAAAGCAAATGGAAAGTGTTAAGGGGCCTTTATTTACAGGGGATTTCTAATGAGAAATGATTACACACACATGCACACATCAGGGTGTCAGCCCTGTCACTATAACTGCTAAGTATCTTAAATGTTTTCTTTGTAACTAAGTGTGCATTGTTATATATTTGTTTTATTAAAGTGCATCAAAATGTACCTAATATTCTATCATCAAACACTATGCTATGATGCAATAGATGAAGGGGGGGGGGGGCATGAACAAAAAAAGCCATTGGTTTAAACAAGCTCTCTCTATTGAGCCACAGCCACACCTTTACATGTAAAGAATGGAAAAAATCTTTTTTCCATTTTTTATTATTGCTAAGTGCTCATTGTCTTGGGGAGCACTTTCAGCTTTTTGCACTCAATCTAGGAATTCATGGAAAAACAACAAGAAGGCCCATTCAACCTCAAGAGTGGCATGTTAAATCCAGAGGATAAAAACAGAGGCTACAGAGGATGATGATCCACAAATATAGACCTACAACGTCCTACAAAGACAAACAATGACTCGATATATTTCCACGACTTGGCCAAAAGAAGCTATTGAGGAAAACAACAACAAGCTTCTGAATTGCTCAGGACAATTCTGACATACAGTATATTGTTTAAGAAATATTTTTGGGGGCCTTTAATGGAGAGACAGGACAGTGGATAGAGTTGGAAATCAGGGAGAGAGAGTGGGGAACGACATGCGGGGAAGGAGCCACAGGCCGGACTCGAACCTGAGCACCAACCACTTCGCCCCAATTCTGACATATATTGTTGACATTGTGGAAACAGACTTCACTGTATGCAACGCTCACCTGCCCTGGATCATTGCCTCTGATGAACTGTCCTTTTCTCTGGGATCATTGAACATCCAGACACTTGATGTTGAGGGGAGGGACATTTTGGCAATATTACACAGCCAAACCTGTCGCCGTTATTAAATACAAACACACACCTGTTCGCATCAGCAATGCACATCGTAGTCACTGTGGAAACCATTCAGACAGGTGTGAACGCTCTCCAAATGGTTTGAAGGGTTTGTGTCTTTCTGAGAGTACAGCAAAAGAGAGAGAGAGAGAGAGAGAGAGAGAGAGAGAGAGAGAGGCAGAGTGTGTGCTGTGTGTTATTTGTGTGCTTGCATTGTGGCTCACTGTGGGGGTGTGATACTGCAGGTTGCTGGCAGACTCACACGACTGCACAAAATAACAGTGAAAAGCAAGATGGAAGCATGGAAGTGCCTTCTCTCACTTTATCCTGCAAAAACCGTCACACGAGGAAGAAAACAAAACAAAAAAAAAAGTGACTTGAGATGACCAACATGACGACGTTCACACGCAGCTATATGAGAAAGAGTATATGTCGTTGATATTTTGTTTCATTCCTGTGTGGCTTAGAAAATATGTTAAAGTGCAGCACATGAGGTTTCAGCCGAGTGCAGACTGAAAATGTTGTCCTTGTTATGGACTGCCTGAACGTTTTTATACTGTTTTATGTATCTGGAGGGCCTAAGGCAAATTACCACCTCTGTCGGACAATAAAAGTGTTTTCTATTCTATTCTATACTAAACAGCTGTAGCACAAGAGTGAGACAGATGTAGAGTGAATGAAACTGTCAATTTGAGTATGCAGTTAAATTAGACATTTTAATACCAAAGCTCAGTACTATTAGAAAAGACAGGTTTTATGCTCACTTAAGTGTAAAAGCCCCAGTTTGATTTACATGTAATTTTGCTCTAAAACTGAGATTTGTTCTCCTTTCATCATGATTTACAAAAACTCTGTTACTGAAATAACTTCCAATTCGTGCCTATTTTATACAGGACTTTATTAAAACCACATTCTTCCCTCTATGTGCTTTCCCAAAGGCTTCTTTCCCTCCTTTTGCATACATCTGGAATGAATTGTCTTTACACAAACTGTACATTTAAAGAGGCAGACTTCCACTGTACAAGTAGGTGGGGGTGTGCAGAGGAATATTTTCTGAGTGATGATGATTGGTGGCTATTTTTTGACAATGATTAGTTGTGCATGCATTCACTGACCACTTAATACAAACTGTTTTTAAAAAAAGTCAGTGCTCCTCACATTTCTCCACCACCACACACACATTTTCATGGCATAAGAGCAGTCCCTGATGCAAGCTGAAAACTAGAGTCGCAGACTAACATGCACACACACACACATGCAGGACTTTATTCAAATGTACTTTAGATCCGGTTTCTGAAGTCAGTTATGATGCCATCCTGCAGTGTGTGTAACTAAAAGAAGTCCTCTTGAGTCTGTAGTGTTACATCCATAAAAACAAGGCGGTCCAGGAATGAATATTTCATTGAATGTCAAGATGATATAGATTTATGGAAACAATGGTTGAAGAACACATAGAATACATGTAGTATAGAATAGAAATGTGCCTTTAAACTTTTAATATAAGATCCTGTTATCACAGGGCAATATTTTCCTTCCACTATAGGTCAGACACATTAATTTACTTTTAAAAGCTGTTATAGTTAAATTTCACAAAGTGGAGTTTGGAATTATTTGGTATAAAATCAAATTAACTTCCATGACTTTAGAGAGAGAAACAGTATGAAAAAGCAGAACATTGCTATCCAAAAGTAAGAAATTGTGTTCACTTTGAGTTTGGAAAAAGGCATTCTAACGGAACCTTATCTCTTCTACCAGCCTGCTCCTATTTGCACACCTGAAACCGATGGGGAATATGTCACCTGCTCAGAGATGATGCACTGGGAGCTCTTGACACTGCAGAGCTTGTTGAAAATGTAGAGAGCAGAGGTGCCGATTCTGCATGAAACATTTTTATTTATTTATATGGGTGTCAGTTTGAGGGTGATGAAACAATTCGATTCTGTAATTTGTTTTTTTATATAAAATATATATATATATATATATATATATATAAGGAATACAAGCCATAAATTTATATGAAAACAAAAAAAAAATCACAGTATTTTATTTTTCTGACTTGCATGTCTTTAAATTGTTTGCCCCAGCAGAATACGATCAGTGCTGCGTCAGTTTGCCTCCATACGTGAGATGGCTTGAGCAGATTTGGGGAAGTTGTAGCATTGTTTGAACTTTCACTTCGGTGTTTCGTGGATTCAAACCACTTGCTTTATTTAAACGTCTCACCTGTTTCTCCAGCGCCTCCTTCCCAGTGGTGGACATCTTTGGCGCCGGCGTGCGCTCGCAGGTGCATCCTTCCAACAGGTAAATCCCTGCAGGTCGCGCGCTCTGCTCGTTCTCGAAGTAGAACAGTACATTCTGGTAGAGGGCGAAGAACTTCTCGTGCCATCGACTGTTCTCCGCTGTCTTCTTGCACAGGTAGCCGCGCTTAGTCCCCTCTTTACGCGCGACCACCGACAGAAACAGCGCGTGTCCTTCGTTGTAGCGGACGCTCTTCTGCATTTTCGCCGTTCGGTTTGGAAGAGAGAACAAAGTGGGACTATGGTGCTTTCACCGCGAGCCCATCATCGCATGCGTGGAGGGGTTGCGTGTAAACTTTGGCACCGAGATACGCGTGGATCAAGGGCGCCGTGGCGCACGGGAAAGTTGCCCCGCTGACGGGAGCGCTTCTGCAGAGGAACTCATAGTACATCTGTCCGAGTCCCACAGTCGCTAAAATAAATCCATGCTTCTCGCTGTCAAAAACACGCTTCTGTAAATAAACAACAACAAACAAGAAGGAGAATAAGAGAGGCGGGGAGAACCCTCAAGTGCACAGACGATGACAGAATCACAGACCCGGTAACTGTAATCGGCTTTGACAGTGGTTAACTCTCTCTCAAACACAAGCACTGAGTGCCACAAGGTCTCTCTATCTTTCTCTCTCTCCGGTGATGCGCGCTGATCCTGGAGTTGGCGGAATTAAGGCGGAGCGTGTGTGTGTGAGAGAGAAAGAGGGAGAGGGAGAGAGAGAGAGAGAGAGAGAGAGTAAAAGTGAGTGAGAGAGGTGGAGAGGTATTGTAGATTTTATTAACGGCAAACGCAGTAATTTGTTCCTGCATTATTAATTGAGTTGTATCAGAGCACTTGTGCTGGCATACATTAATGGAAAAGAAAAAGGAGATAAATCAAATATTCAACTAAGTCAACAAATTCATATATTCCCATGTCAAAATCATCTGTAGTGGCCAATAAGAGGAAAAATTGTAGTTATGATTTTATAGACTTTACACATTAAATTCTGCATTCAGTTCAGAAGTTTAAATGTTAAATGAAAAACGGATTTAAGAATTTCTGGACAAATGTCTGGAGGCTAAATGAGCCTCTACTTTTGCAAAACACCACAATTCCAGAAGAGAACTGTCAAAAGATGAGATGCATTGTGGGTAATATAGTTGGTGTTTATTTTCAAGCAAGAAGAATTTGTAGGGGAAAAGAAAGAAACCAAGAATATTGAATTAAGTGATCTTTGTTCTGAACTGTCTTTTGTGATCTCCAAAGTGTTGTGCATCTGCAAACTGTAAGAACCGTTTTGTTTTTTATCAATAATGTCACATTATTAATTGTATAAATGTATGAAATGACCATTAGGTTACAGTACAGATGATACTGATGATCAGAACCTGAGATTGTTGAAATCATGGTCATCATCATGAAATCATGAAATCATCATCAAGTAAACCAAAAACAACGACTTTACACCATCAGTGCTTAGTCCTCTCTGAAGTTTGCTCATTCATGTCTTCTCTTTCCTTGTGTGTTCTCTGTGTGTTGACTCCTATTTCTGTGAAGTCAAGAGTTTGACTGCTGCCACTCCACGAGGGACAATCTGTCCGAGACGCTCCAAAGATCTGACAGAACTTTCTTATTCTTCCTGGAGAGACAAAAGCAAAAAGACACAGAAATACGGTTTATAAATCTGTTACATATCCTCACAGAGTCCTGTATGTGTTGAGCCTAAACACATTGTACTGTCACACACAGAGAGCTGAGTGAGAGTACGATACAATCCCTGTTCTTAACCTCCAACCAGCAGCTCAACTCCTCTGTGACTGTTATTTACCCATCATGGCTCTGCTCCAACAAAGGACAAACATTTCATATAAGAAGGATTACATTGATTGTGTGTGTGTGTGTGTGTGTGTGTGTGTGTGTGTGTGTGTGTGCGTGTGCGCGTGCGTGTGTGTGTGTGTGTGAGACATGCACGCACGCTTGACAGATATTTCATATATTTCATATGGTGAGGATTACTTTGGAACAGGCTAAGCAGCACTCAACTCCCCAGCAAGCTGTCTGTTACAGGGAGAGGAGACGCTGTGAACAAATTTACAGAGACAGAAGACTGTTTGGAGAAAGTGCATTATACTGACATTTTGGAGAATTTGACATATTTTCTTTTCCTGACTGAAACACAAGTGGAATATCTCTGCCTGGCAGTAAGTGGTTAATCTTTGTACAAAATCTCGGCATTTAAAAACACATATTTTCACCTCCTC
This sequence comes from Labrus bergylta, assembly GCF_963930695.1. Taxonomy (NCBI): domain Eukaryota; kingdom Metazoa; phylum Chordata; class Actinopteri; order Labriformes; family Labridae; genus Labrus; species Labrus bergylta. The sequence continues at coordinate 23,249,629 of NC_089196.1, read as the reverse complement.
TTTTCCGCATAAGTGTGCATCTTTGCATTCCTCTAAATACTTTGGAAATAAAATCAGCTGAGGAAAAATACAATTTGGAACTCCCCTAAAGAAATTATGGCCGAGCATCTTGTTGACTTCAAATCATTTAAAATGGACCTTTTGGTTTACCTACCAATTAGTATTTAGTTTCTTAGGGTGTTGTTGGGTGTTACAAAGCCAGTTTACTCATTCCATATATGGTATGTCAGTTTGGTTCCATAGTGATTTAAGGTTATTTATATTATTGTGATTGGTAGAGCTGTATTGTGGTAATGTCTTGTCCTTGTCATATCCTATCACTGTATACCACCACACATGTACTGTGTTCACTAAATTAAAAATAATACAATAATAATAAAAACAAAAAAAAGTTGAATTGGGAGTCAAAAAAAATCCAAACATTTAACAGATAACTTATTTAAATCTAGCCTGTTACTTCTAGAAAAATATATTAAATGTATTCAGTACATTCAGTTGCATAAAACCCAAATCAGCCCAAACTGTTTTTTGCATTTCTTAAAATCAAAGTGGTCGAGGAATCCCAAACTGGCATCAAAGAGCTTCACAAAGTCAGAACTGCACCAGTCATCTGCCTTGGTCTGATGTTCCTGGAATATTGGTACAAGTATGAAATCAGATTCATCTGAGTGTTATAGCTCAAATAAACATTGAATTTAGGTACAGTTGAGCTGCTCTGAGTTTTATTTCTTCATGACGCACGTTTGACTCTTAGTTTACAGCTGTCAAGTTCCATTTGTACTTAAGAGTGTTTTGAAGATCACTGGAAAAAGAAAGGAACAGGATTTTTTGTGTGATTTAACTTTGCATTTGTAGGCTACAACACAAACTACTTTAAGAGTTATTTTACTTTCTTTTCACACTGTTCTTGATACATTTGACCTGAAAACAAGCCCCAGCCTATGCAGCCCTTTGCTTGATTTCAATGGAAAGATATTTTAAGTCTGAACGCCCATTTAGACCCTCCCTTCCAGCACACATTTTGAAGATGCAACACTCAAATCTTCAAAACTCTACTCGCACAATACAAATGTTTCCCATTGCATCTTTTGGACTTAGAAACCCATCTTTATGTCTTAACGTTGTTTAAGAATTATTCAGGGTGATTGTGTGTGTGCTCCCTGTACCTCCTTGCGTTGACCGTGCTCTCCAGCTCGCGGGCTTTGAGTGCAGCAGTGTGCAGTATCGTGTCTGGGATGTCAGCCAATCGGGCGACGTTCAGGCCATAGCTTCGCCCTGCAGCTCCTTCAGTTAACTGGTAGAGGAAGGTGATAAACTCTGGTTGAACCTCTCCGTCTGTCAGTATATAAAAGAATATAATCACATGAAATATCAACAAACAAAGTATATAGTGATAACGATTCAATAAATGAATGGGTCAGAGCCGGCAAGCAAATTTGCTATTTCTATCCCCCCCCAAAAAATACTAAAGGATCTTCATACATGCACAACATGCCCACACACACACCGTCAGTATCCATAGCGATGTCGGGTTCATTGAGTAGGAAAGCCATGTGGTAGTTAGACACATGTTGAGGATACACCCGCTCCAGCTCACATAGAGGAGGGTAATGGGTCACAAACAGGGTGAGGGCTTTCACCTAAGAAAAGGAAGAAGAGATGTAATGGTTCAAATGTAGAACGATCTAGTGCACAGTGTCTCCCGCAGTGCTTCAGCGCTTTACACCCGGGATCGAAATGTTTAGGAGCAGCGAGACTGCATCAACAGGGTCAGGTGTTAATGCACATTGTGTTCATATTTGTAAGAAAACATCCCAGAGGAGAGGAAGAAAAGAGCACGGGTTCTCTGCAGAAGCCTGGCAGAGAGATGTGTCACTTTTCTTCTTGTATCTGGCTGGTATAAAGTTTTAAAGTAACTGTAGGCTGTACAGTAATGTCACATTTAAGGACCTTCCACCTGCCATGTCTGGTCTTACTGATAATAAATTCTCACCTTCACACCTACTCACCAGCTTTGCACAGTGCCTGTGAATTATACTGACAAAAAAAAAAGATTAAACTAAGTAAATGATTGCTTTTGTCATTATTTGCTGAACACATCCTAACGCAGCACTTGTTTTTAGAATTATCATCACATTGTAAACTCAATAAGTCTAATAAATAGATCATTGAACTCAGCAAATGTGAACCAATAATATAATGCTGACAACTGCACATGTACATGCAAATAAAACTAAACTACAAAAAAATGTTCAAGCTCATATACATTATATGCATCATATCCCTTTTTCTACATGATTAAAATTAAGATCTTTATTCTCTTCTACTCTCAGTTCTCTTCCTCTGACCTCAGTCAACAAAAGCCCATTTCTTTTTCCACTATCATTAAAGCCAAACTCAAACAACAACAGTAGAAGAAGAAGACAGAGCAGACAAAGAAGAGACAAAGAAATGAAGTCACTTGTTGCCAAATGATAGGTATCATAACAAATGTTGCATTATGTAACACCGTCTGTGTTACTACAACTAAGTGAAAGTTGTAGCTGAAAAACAAAGCTTTTTTTTTTCTTTTCACATTTACTGGACTTTGGCTCAGTGTTATATAACTGTCTCAGTACTTCACAGTGTGCTGGTCTGATGCATAAAGCCCCGCTTTGTGAATATAGGGTGATGACCCCTGTAAACAAATATACACAGTATCGTGTCACTTTTTTCCTTCATCAGTCTGTCTTATCTCTTTCGCTATGAGATCTCTGCAGTTAGTTATTCCATTATTCTGTAACCCAACACCCGGCTTTTCAGGCTCTGGAGAGAGATAGCGCTAAGTGAAGGAACTTCCCCTCATCCTGCTGTTCTTTAATCTCTACAGGGCCTGGGGAGCCACCCATAGGCTACATGATCTAACTCTGGCAATAAGGTTAAGTCGTAAAAAATCACAGATGCATGCACAAACATTTTTTTCTTACTCAGCACAACTTCTGAGCGCTCATTGATTTGTAATTTTAATCTATCAGTGTATTGAACAGGGATACATACATGAGCATTGATTCATAGGTAAGATACAAAGTAGATGCCATGATGTCAGTCTCTATTCTAAAATGTTCATTCATTTCTTTTGAGAGTAGCTCTGCTGCCACCTGAGGAGTCTTTGCAGACACGTATATCACTGTGTCGTCTGCATACTAAAATTGAACCTTTTGGAATTCACATTCAAGCAAGTTTGGACTTTACAGTCCTTTTTGTTCGATTCCACTTGGGATTTTTGGAGGTTCATTTTTTGGTTGGTTAAAGCATTGAGAGGTGACAAGCTTTTCCCTTCTGATTCCGCAATTTCATCAAAGTCAAATGTTTTCGCACTACACCGCTCCTTCACTACGTTGCTTATTAGTCCTTTAAAAAAATGTGTCTGTACGAGTTTGTGTGGGTTATGAGTGTTTGAATATATTTGTTGTGTTTACAACGTGGATGCTCCAGCTACTGGTAATATTTCATCATTGAAAAACAACACGTATCTAAATTGTGAATATCTTTAACATTGTCCGAATTCATATTCTGGAATTGATTATCAACTTGGGATTTTTTTTTTGTGTGTCTGTGAACTCAGGTTTATTGGAATCTTTGTAGAAGGATTGTAAATGTTTTTGGGATAATTTTTAAACCCTTAAAAGCAGATCATGATCTGAGAGGCCTGTAACTAAACTGTACGTCTTTGTAATGCGCTCTATTCATTAAGATCATATTAATAAGGGTTTTACTGAGTTTACTGAACCTTGTTGGGTCTTGGATTAATTTGATGAAAATTGTGTTTTCAGTTTTTGCTTACTACTTTTTTCATTCTCCTGCTTACTTGAACTACATAAGCACATGCAAATGGCAGTAACAAAAGATGTATCAGCACTACTGAATATTGAGTGTATCTCCCCCATATCCTAGAAAAATAGTCTTGCCCATGTGAACTTGAAACCATCACAGAAATGTCAGTATGGTTCATCATTAATTCCTGTGTTGAGAGTAATGTTAACAAACCATGTCCCAGCTCTCATAGTAAGGCAGGTCTGAGTGTTACATCACTGCAGCAGACAGACGGCTGCAGAACTCGGCTGTCTCCAGGTTTGGACGCTAACAGCTCGGTCTAAAAAGGTCACACGTCAGTAGTAATACCTCCCTCTGAAAGAGATGTGCAGGGTGACTCCTACACACCTCAAACAAAGGCACACAGACCTGCACCCAAACAAAGACACAGCGACCTGCACCACAATCATCCCTGTCCACCTACACTCAAAAGTAAACACAAACGGAGCGTGGCAGAGGGAGGCTGCAGCCTGGATAATGGTCTGATTAGGTGCTAATGGCAGCTCTTTACCAGACCTCCCCGGGCTGCACTGACAGCTGTGAGCTGGACAATCTAATAAAATTAGTGCTGAAACGATTATTCGATGAATCAATTAGTCATTTATGAGCAAATAATCAATCTGAAAGTTAGCCGCAGGCTCCAGTTTAAGTAACCTCGTTCTTCTAAATGTATACAACCGGTTTGAGTTGAAAAGCAGTTTTGAGATTTTCCTCTAAGCCAAGAAAAATATGACTCAGCATGTCTTATTATTTGTACTTTTTGTAAACAATTTGACTTTAACTCAGAGAAAAAAAACCTTGACAATTTATCACCCATTAAAAGCTCCTGCTTCCGGATAACTTCCAAACAAAGAACAACAACAGCACATAACAAAAGACATGTTCCTGTCCTCCAACAACCACACGATTTACGCTCTGCAGGGACTGTGACTGTTAGCGTATCTGGAGTGTGCAGTTGTTGTTGTTTTTTTTTTTTTACACAGAAAACAGCTACTGTCATGGAACCAAAACCATGAAGTTGTCATTTGATTCATCAAAAAAGAGGAAAACCTAAAAATGTCCACCCTTAAAGTAAACTTAAATCTGCTGTTTGCTTAAAAATAGCTCATTTTAAGGAGTCAGGGCTCAGACTGCTAGAGGCTGCGAGTTCAACTCACTTAACATGAAGGTTCAAATCTAACCGACCTGTGATGTGGCACATGCCACAGTTAACACCTTCTCTGAATTGTGTCACCTTGTTCCCCTCTTCATGTCCTGTAGTATGTCTCTTACAGGCTTTGAGCTCAAAATTGGCGTCTGGTTCACTGCTCACCAACCAAGCATCACCGCTCCTCCGAGTTGTTTTATAATGATATGTTGTCAGAGAGTGTGTGCTTCACTCGGTAGTCTGATGCACAGGAAGAGGTGAGAGGTCAGTAGTACTGTTGTGTCTCATTCTCGTTACTTCAATCTATCCAATTACTCACAAATCCAAATTTAACTCAAGTCAACACCTTTTATTTTCTCTCCTCACAACTAACAAGGCTCTCATTGGAGTGAAGGGAGCGTGTCAGAGATTTGTTGTAATTGAAGAATGTGTGTGTGTCACTGACCTCTCAATTAGTGTGTCAATCTCATTTTCTCATTGACCTGAATTTCTAAGGATCAGTGACCAGTGTAAAGGTGATGACATTTCCCTTTGGTCATGTCTTGTCTTTACTTGGTACAAAAATGCCTTACTTGTTAAATCTATGCAACATTAAGGACTGACGGCTTGAGTTACCCCTCCCCAATAATGCAGCCACTATGTCTCTATACATTATTTGTTCTTTTAGAGAGCACTAAGCTGATCGACAAACAATCAATTTGCATCTATCTATTTAAAACATTGTGGGTGTATATGTCTCTGAAAGTGAATCTGTTTACAGATTAATTCCTCTTATGTGAAAAAGTTATTTATAGCCTTTTTTAGCTCCGGATAAAGATTCCTAAAGTTTGTGACATTGCCACAAATGATGTAACTTAGAGCAGTGTTGTTTGGTTTTGAAGACCACAATTTTATCAACAAAAATACATGTATGAATGTGGAGTTGGGAATATCTCTGTAGTCTGCAGATCACTTAGCTAAAGGCTAAACTGTAGTAGCAGCTAAAAGCTCTGTCTGTCACGTCAGCATTGTGGCTTATTAAGGCACATGGTTTTGATGAATCGTGTGAAAAATGTTTCCTAATTATGTAAAGAAGGATTTGTATGTTAAAAAGGTTATTTTGGTTATTTAATGGTTGGCCAGGAAAAACTTATTCGCACCACTGTGCAAGTTCAAATATGATAAATATGATATAAATATATCATATAAAACCTTAGAATACCATACATAAATTCATGCAACCTTTACATAAATACATAACATTTAATAAAGCTGTGTGATCAGATGATGCAGTAGAGTAGTCACAAAGATGTAGAAGGTCGAGTTTGAAAGCTAAGTGGAAGCAAGAGAAGCAGAAATTTCTCGGATTATATTCATTTTCAAATCTCAAATCTTGATTTAAAAATAAAATGTCGAGGAAGAATTTGTGCTCTTGACATATGGTTGAGCATAGAGGGAAAGTTTAGGTTATCTGCTTGAAAGTGAACAGGATTCCCTTTACAAAGTGAGTTGGTAGAAAACAGAGAGGCATCTACATCATAAAAATGTGCAGCCACTGTTTAGTTTTAGTGAGGTGTAGTGGTGGTAAGAGGTGTAAAGCTAGGAGTATGTTTTCCTGTTATTACAGTGCAGAATTCCACTGTTTGTGCAGTCACATGCAAGTCTGAGTCATGTTTTGAGTGTAGAGCGATGTGTAGTGCTAAGCTTAGTGTGAAGCTAATGGCAGGACCTGCTGCCAGCGAGAGTACAAGTGAGTCTGAGAATGAGTAATGGGTAAAGAAGAGGACAGTGAGAGATGCACATCACTTGCTAAAAATGAGTTGAACGAGACAAAAACGAACTGAAACAAAACCATGACACGATCGTGATTTCAGCAGCCACTTCTTGCAGAAGCAGCTCCTCGTTTTAGTGATCCTCTCTCCTCTTCTGTTTCTGCGTCTCTCTCTCTCTGCGTCAAGGCTGTCTCTTTTATTTGTCTGTGTTATGAAACCCATCTACATTCTTAACTACCTCTCAGGTGAGTGCTTGGGACATGGAAAGGTGTGTTTCTATAACAACTGAGTCAAAGGAGTAGCGGTCTGACTTTCGATGGGAACAGTTGAGTCTGCTGAGGAGGAGGAGGAGGAGGAAGAGGAGGAAGAGGACAGGGCAGATGAGGAGGAGGAGGACGATGAGTAGGAGGAAGAGGAGAGAGCATAAAAGACTCTGCAGGTTTGGCTATACTGAGGACGCCTTTTGCTATACAGCAACTTCTTTTGTGCCCTTTTGTTTGTCTTTCCTTTAATAGCGTGGCTTTTCTTACAAATCAATGTTGTTATACAACAGGTGGTTCGAGAGCTCCCTCCTCCTGCCAACATTAGCTCTGTCCTGAATTAGCTGCTACTTACACATTTTCACTATGTTATCCAGCGAGATTACGTAACCCTCAGATTTTGTCCAAAGATTAATGTGGAACTGGGAAAACAAGACAACTGGAGGGGGATTTTCAAAGATAAATGTTTATTCATCTATATTTGAACAGGAAAAGCTCTGGGCGATTCTGAGCATTTTAACTAATGTCTAATGTCTCTAACTAATGAATACAGCTTGTACTGAGCAGGAGAAGAGTGAGTTTCAATTAACCCACCAATGGCTTCTGTTACTGTGGAGACTCACTCTCACCACTAGAAGGCCCAAACTCACAATATATTAATTGATCGGGGTAGTTCAATGACTGTTATCTTAAAGCTACAGTAGCCAACATAACTCATTAGAATTTGGGTTAAATTAAAATAAAAAAAATCATCTTTGCATGTCACATATATTATGAATGGTTTGTGAGCCCCATTGCATGTACAGTTTTACAGAGAATGCACTTCGATTCATTTTCGATTCAAAATAAGTCTGGATTCACGATTCTAAGTCACAAAGTCTATTTTTGAACAACTGCATACTTCACGATCTACTCCAGTCATCTGTGAGACTGGCTCGTTTTTTTGGAAGATGTGAATCGATTTAAAATCTCAGAAGATGAGAATCTCGGCTTTTAAATAAATCAATGTTTTTCCTCACCTCCATTAGCTACACTACATTGCATTCAATAAAAAAAACCATCTGGTCTTATTTACGATTTACACGGGTAATTTATAACCTCTAATGAGAATGATGTGTAATGTCTGAGTGTAAACAGCTGACAAAAGAAACAGCCGAGTAACCCACAGTGATACTCTAACTCGTGCATGCTACCCATGTCATTAGAGTTTTCTGTGAGTATTGGTCTTAGTGCGCAACACTAATTGGCAAATTCTCCACGTTTTCCACAAGGAAAAAACATAATTAACTTGCCAATGTTGTCAATTAATGACCTACTTTAGAAACGCAAGCAACCCTTTTCGCTCCTAATTTCTCAGCATACAACCTATATGTTCTGCAACATTGTGCATCACCCAAAGGGCCCCTGGCTTAGGGCCACTAATCCCAGCAGAAACACACAAACACAGACAGACTCCGTCTCTCCCATTGGAATACTTCATCCTGTACGACCAACCTGCAGCTGCTGTCTCCCCTATGGCCTCCATTGCTGTCTAGAAATGGTTCAAACATTTTAATGACAGCCAACAAAAATAAGTAGGAATCATGTAAAAGGGAAATGTATGAGAGGCATGTGACCACAGTTGATCCCTCTCAAGCACAAAGGTGGACATCAGACAGTCACACTTGAGTCAAGATTACTTTGGGTTTTTCAGAACAATAAAATAAGGCATGCTGCAATAAAAACATACACCAACTATCAGGTATCTACAGGTCAACCAGGCTCCTTTTCCAATCGCAGCATGCTCTCTAACAGCATATTAACATCGTAGATCAAGCTTGTCTACATTTCGGCTCAGTTTTGAAAAGCTGCCCCGCTGCTGCGGCCTCTCTGGAGCCTCGTCAAAACAAACAACCACTGCAGACTCTGCAGAGCCCACAAGGAAACTCAATCAAACACTAGGATGTTACCAAACTGGCACACACACATACACAACTCTGTACTTAGGGGGAATAGCTTTATAATTAATTGGAGTGAATTCAAGATCCAACGGTGCAGGTGGATTTACTCAATAGCGTATGTATAATTCAGCATAAACACGTAATGGTTTTTGTCATTGGCAGCGCCCCTCATATTTCTCTTTTTATCCTTTCTTCCTTACAAAGATTTAAATCTGTCTTGTTAACATGCCAGTTTCCATTCACTTACATCTCGGATGAAGTACTCCAAGGTTGCAAAAGCAATGGCAATCCCATCGTGGGTGCTCGTGCCCCGTCCCAGTTCATCGAGGATCACCAAGGAACGCTCTGTAGCATGGGAAATGATCTCCGAGGCTTCAGTCAGCTCCTCCATGAACGTACTGCGACCTTTGTAGATGTTGTCCGAAGCACCCATCCTGATAACCAACAAGACAAGGAAAACAGAGAGGACAGATGTCAGCAGGGTGAGAGGGGGTTATAGTGAGATCACAAATTGTTTTTTTGTTGGTGGCAGTCTGACTCTGCAGACTGAGCTAGCAGACCCCAATTTTTTACGAAGATGTACAAAGATGACACAACTGACAGAATCAAAACAAAGTATTACATACTGCATGTAGTAAAGTTTTGATGCAAACTTTTGAACTTTCCAATCTTTAAATGATTTGTGCCTAAAAGTTGAAGCTACAGAAAAAAAATGTACAAACTGCTAAAGTTCTTCCAGAAACTCCATAAACCACCCACAGGCGGATAAATCCAGAAACTGCTATTTTTCCATCTGTGAACCTGCTCCTCCGTTTCCTCTAGGAGGACGACTTACAAAGAAAAGGCAGAGAGAGATTGAAGAGGAGGCGTCCAGAGAAAGGGAGAGAGAGTAACTAAAACACCCTGAGGGTCTTCTTCTAAAACAGAAAGAAAGAATTTAGTTAAAGTTGCAGCTGCAGAGTGAGGGTGAAGCCGTCCAGGGGGGTTTGCGCTGATGTTGGATGATAGGGTCCAGGTTGTTGGATGAGTTGAGCTCAGGACTCTGTGGAGGGCTGTTACATCAGGGTTTGGAAAATCCTGTCATGTCAACAGTTGCCTCAACGTCTTTGTGCAGGTCTCTGTCCAGTATCAGCCACTCTAACACCGTCACTGGAATAACAAGTACTGTGGGCTTAAATATATTCAGCCATGTGTCTCTGGGACTGTTGCATCCCTTCGAACCTGCTCCTGTATTAGTTGTCGAGTGCTGCCATTTAATAAGAATTTATTTAGGACCTAACTTTGTGATGAACTATTTACCGTCTTCAATATGTTTAGTTCAGGACTGCTCTGATCACAGCTTTTCTCTTCATACCAATCTGCCAAGTAAACCCAGTTTAAAGTGCTTTGCTGATTTCTCACAACAGGTAACACTTCTATGAATAAAACTTTCAGTTGCTGATGGTGTTGACTATGCTGATGATGAAATCTTGCGCACTTTTCTCATGAGCACACATTAGGTTGAAAAAGTTAGTCCAGTTCAGAGGGTTTAACACATACAGTATGACTTGAAGCTAGATCCATGGTGCTTGAGGATCGGTGTTCCTGTTGTTTTTGTCATCGTTGAGCACCTCATTTCCATTTACAGTTTCTGCAGAGAAATGCCAAAGTGGTGGAGATGTTTTTGCTTCGGCTTGTAGTCCAAATAGTATTGTCCACAAGCAGTTAAGTGGGCTGTGTGCATGAAAACAGTCTGTGTTTAAAACAAAATGGATGGGATGTAACCTGCTGCAATGCAATCCCAGAACCCATTGGCAGTCATTTAACAACAATTTAGCTTGCCACAAACAGACACCTGCATGAAAGTTTGGCTAATAATAGTATTGTTTCTCAACACCAACTCCCTTCTCAAGTTGCAAGTCCAGCTGTAAAAAGTGCAACAGACAGAAAAGGAAGTCTTTGTTGGAAGTCTTTCATCGCTAGCCGCTGGCAAGAACAGAAGCCCCAAAAAGTTGTACGTCACTTCCAGAGGCAGCGTCATCAGTTAGCCGATGGGTCCCAAGATTGTTTAGTCAAATTAAAGTTCTTCCTCTCTTCCATCTACAGTTTGTCTGACCTTTCTCGTGATGTTGTGGCATCATTTGACACCAAGGGTTAAAAAGGTCTTTTGGAACTGATTTGTAAATTCCTGCACATCACCTGAATGCTTGGTTGATGTATTTTAAGACACCAAAAAAAAAGCCTCCCCTGGAAGGTTTGGAATAAGAGCACTAGTTAAGGTCAGAGCAGGTACACAGGCTACAGCCGTGGTTCAACTCCTATTCATAAACCATATGCTTAATGACATCCCCTATGTTTCCCATCTCTCTAGTTGTCCTATAAATAAAGGCAAAATGCCAAACAAAGAATACTAAATGTTTGTGCATTAGGGTCAATGTGTACACTAAATATTAACCAGACAGCCTTGAATGCATGTAATAAATGTTTTGGTAAAATGATCTTGGAGATGTTACATCTGGACCACAATGCCTTCCTTGCCTAACTGTGCATGACAGCTTCCTCACTGAGCGGCCGATTTTTTTTCTTCTTCATACATTTCTTTTAAATCTTCATTAGACAAAAGCTCTCGACAGCAAAGCAGGTGTTTAATGAATTTGATCTTGTCTTTGACACATTCTACAAATATAAACCATCGACGCTGTACCCGAGGTGTAAAGTTGGTGGTATGACACTGTCGCTTTTCACAGATTTCATTCACTCTTTATATTTCCGCTGAGAACTTCACGGCACACACAGACAAAAATAGGTGAGTTGCTGCACTTTCAAATGATGCGTTACTGCAGCTGAGCTTAAGCCATGCTGCTTTGACCTGTTTACACGGGCTTCCGAGCCAAGGACAGCCAATCAGAAAGACTAAACACACAGTTAACAGTTGTCACATTGCCACCTATTGAGTCAATATTAAATGATATTTAAAGATTACAGCGATACAATGACAACATGTTGAATTTTCCACAAGCTTCAAAGCCAGTTTAGAGAGCTCCTCTGACGCTCCACTGCGACTGACAGACAGAGCAGTGACTCATGGGATAAAAACTCCAGCTGGATCACCAAGCAACATCTTTCTGCCAGCCTCTTTTTCTCACCTCTAAATCTGTCTTTTCCTGTCCTTATTGACATTCAACATACTCCCCCATCAATGAATGAACCTTCAGCTCTTAAGTAACCATGGTAACCCCACACACCATAAAAGAAGGGGGTGTGGCAGACGTGCTGCTGCATGTCATTAGCCAATTTATAGTGCGCGCATGCATGTATGCCTTTAACCCAGGGGAAATGGAGGCAGTCCGATCTATACTGCAAAGCTGAAAGCATAGACACAGAGCCAAGATGAGAGGGAAGACGACTGTTCGCACACTCTGTCCTTCCACTGATGAGAAGACGAAGGGCTAAAACATAGCAACACTGCACCAGCTGGGGGTCCTGCTGCTCTCATTAAGTCTGTGCTTCCCACCAAACAAACCCATTCTGAAAATAGAGTCCATTTATCATCACCCCACACCGTTTAAAGACTTGTGGTTCCGTAACTGCCGTCTGATTTCTCAGTGATTTGATTTTCTTAATGAGTTTACTCATACCAATCATGATGATGCATTTACCACATTTCAGTAGCATAAACAATATATTTTTGGGAGTAGAAAATTAAATCGAAGCCTTACTAAAATGAGAAAGTTTGGGTTTTGCTTTTGTATCACAAATCATCGTCCTAAAGAGCTTTAAAGAAATCATCCGCACTATGACACAGACACTTTCTGCATCATCTGTCTTTGATGTTCTGTTCATTCAGAATGTTATTTACATTTCAAAAATACTTCCAACCTTGTCTCTACCTGTTGCAGAGTGCCTCCATCATGCCTACCTACATTAAAAAAAACCTTGCCAACGGTAAATCTCTGCGAGTGTGACTTTGAAACGTAGCAGAAATAAAGTCTTCACAGAAACTGTTGCTGTTTGAATCACTAGCTTCGACCTTTTGAACCATTTCTAAGATGCACTGCAGCTAAGCTTCACTGTTTTCAAAGTAACTTCACATCACTGTCACCACTTGGGAGAAATGTGCATACCTGAGTGCCTAAAGGAGGATATTCATTATTTTAGTCTCACTAAAATAATTATTAACAGTGTTTCATTGCGGAGTTCTGCTTCAAGACAGGACTTGGGAAATATGATAATTGATTTTATATTGCTCATGTTTTGTTTGTTGCTTTGTAACGATGCTGTGTGATTTTTAATGACATTATATTTAGAGTGTTTTGGTTTTAAATGGTCACCAGAGAAGTGGGGAATACCTGGGGGAGCTAATGTAAGTCAAAATAAACATGGCTAAACAAGAAGCCATCTTCTTTTCCTGATACGGACAGTGAGATAATAAAGGATAGCACGTAACACAACCCCTTAGCGGATGGTTTTGTCAAGCATTTTAATTTTCCACAGATTTGTCTTCATTTTTATTTTCAACTTTTTGTTTCTGTAGGATTCTACTTTGTCTGATATAGTGAACCTCCAGGTCCTGCAGAGCAATGAAGGCCTGTGCTGCCAACAAGTTGGAACAAACACTCTTATAGTTCAGTACTTCAGAACCGATAAGTCGATTTAGGATTCAACATTTTCCCACATACTCAACATGTCTGACATCAGTATACAACACCCACCCAGGTGAGGATAGAAACTGATTGGCACCCAAACACTCACCATTAGTAGTGAGGTTTATCTGGACATCAGCCACACACACACACACACACACAAAAAAAAAAAAAAAAGAGGATAAAAAAATCTGACTGCTTTTTCATTAGAGGGGAACTTGTAAAAGGCTTTAGTAAAACACTTTATAATCACTGCTTGGAGTCCATGGTCAATTAAAGGTCCCTTTCAAAACACAGTTTTACATTCTACTTCCTTTTGCTGTTTCCATAACAACCATGAAGGGGTGTAAGAATGTGCTCTATAACCTTCAGGACTCAATAAGAACAAAAAAAAAAACATACACACAGCGACTACATGCACACAGACACACACAGAGTTATGCTTAATCTACTGTACGGCATATTTGTAAAAAAAGCTGTAGCACAAAATAAAACAAAGACTCCGAGAGGCGGCACACAGCTTTAAACTAGTCTCCAGATTATTCACTTTATCCTCGTTGATAATCAATCATCTGGATCCTTTCAGACAGGATATCCCATTAGACACCCACACACCAACTCATTACCCGGACCCACAAAGTCTGCTCATTGCTCTCTAGGAAAGCGCTCACTCTCCCTCTCTCTCTCTCTCATAAACACACCTCATCTTTCACACATACACCCACAAGATGAAGCCTTTCCACTGCTGTGTCCGCACAGCGGTGGGAATTGATCGGACGTTTATTATCTAAACACATTCTCCTCAGGATCAAACACTCGCTGGTAGAAAGAGGCTGAGCGGTCCAATTAGAATCAGAGAAGACGACGGCGGTAACAGAGAAGGTGAGGAGAGGACACAACTGATAGTGTGTGTGGGCGTGTGTGTGTCTGAGTTTTCTCTGTGGACATTAATTATCTCAAAGATGCAGTTTTTTTTTTTTTTTTTTGAGAGACAGCCTCTGATCCAAATCAGAGACTTGACTCAACACAGACACACACACACACATGCAGACTTACTGTATGTAGACCTTCATCCACATACAGTAGTTATGTAATGTAACGTCTCACTAACAGCCTGACCCTTATCACTTCCTTATGTAAAGTCTTATAGCTAAAACGTGCATTAACTGGGATCAGAATCTGGCTGTGTTTGTTTTGTTTTACACCTGTTTTTCCAAGACAAATTTTTTTTTTTAAAGAATCTGATCTGTTGCAACATACAGCTGTGAGGCACAAGCTGTTTGCAACATCATCTGTTTTAAATGAAGCCTGGAAACGGGGTCTCTCTCTCTCTCTCTCTCTCTCTCTCTCTCTCTCTCTCTCTCTCTCTCTCTCTCTCTCTAATTTTATGTCCCAACTGCTCCTAAAAGTAGATTAATCCTGTAGGAAGAAAACATCGATTATCTTCAGTTTAGAAAGAAAAATAATTCGTTTTGTGTTGGTCAGTATTTTTGTTTAAAATCAAAAGCACATCTTTACATTAAGAGACAACAGATATGATGTAATCACATGTGATACAATGTGAAACTTCAACCGTGGTCCGTTCCGATCGGCCCCAACGGTTCGAGCTGTGCGTGATCTGTGGATTGATGTAAAATGTATAAACATGATGTGATGTTTTTAACAGAATTGAAAAATAAGAGTTTTTGCTTCAACTAATAAAATGGTACATTCAATCATCATTCTTTACATCTAGTGTCCACCCAACCCACACAATCACAACCCCAGCCTAAAAACACAAGCAGAGCCATAGCCATGTGAACACCAGAATAAAATCACTTCATTATACTCATGTGAAAATAACGCTGCCAACTGTTCCTCTCAAGGATGGTAGAAAGAACACACGCATGAACACACACATGTGCTGTGCTGACAGGTCTCTGGCTCCTACTGGGTTAATACATAAGAACATGCTTAAACACACAAAAAAAGACAATTACACACATCTGCAAGCCATTAGGTCTAATCACATACTGCAGCTCAGGCAGAATAACAGAGACCATATACTGGCCTGTGTTCCTCACTAATATGTAGTCAGGGCTGGAAACTACAAGCAGAGCACACTGCTACACGCTTCAGAATCAGCAGCAAATGAAAAATAATTTCCAAAGAAGTCTTATTGTCTTGTACGAAACAAAGGGCTGCATTGTGCACAACCAACTACTCGTGTTCATCTTCACACACACCTCATCCTGTGTGGTGAGGAACACAATAAGATTAGATGGGATTACTCTGAGTGTCAAGCCGAGAAATAATCTCAGCTATGTCACAGACAAAGAAGGGGACATAAGGCGAAGGAGGTTTTTTCGGGAGAGAAATAAGATTTCCTTTTTTGTCCTTAGGTTGCCTCTACAGTATTTACCACTGACCTCAAATCCAATAATAAGAATCTGTAGAGGTAAAAGTGTGTTGTCATGGTCACTGTCAATGCTTTCCTCCTGTTGAAACACAAATGTGTTTCTCAGGTTTCACTTCTTTAGGTTTTTTTTGTCAATAAATTTAAAAGAAAAAGGGAGAATGGACTTTGTTTGGACACTTATGAGGATTTCATCATGCATGGACATGATGAAATCTGGTGAGCACACAACTCTTTGACAGTCTGGATAAATAAATCATGAATTATCTTGAAAGGTTTAGAAAAGAGAAGTTTTATTTCAGTCTGAGCTGTTAACAGAACTTTGTGACCCAAACAGCTGATAAAGAAGCTGATTGGTTTAGAAAACCCTTTAAAGCAAAGCCTGCTTGTAAAGTGATCAACACAAAAATGTACATAGTATGTCTCAGTCTCCTCCTTTTTATTTTAGGTGAAACAGAATGCACAATTGCAATAAAACACAGGAGAGACGCTCATACCAGTAATGGGGAGATTTCGCATATTTCCAAGTCCAAAGTGTCAATTAATACATATATGGTCCATTTATTCTGCATGCTTTAACTTATTAAACCGTGATCATTTTTGCCTTCTTCGTTGATATTAGGTTGACATTTCTATACTCTTTCTCAAAGCTCCAGGTCAATCATCAAAATAATCAAATGTGCTTTTTGTGTTGAATTGACTTTACTGCAGCTGTAAGGATGTACAAATTGAACACATGGATCTAAATGTGCCTGTTTTATACATACCTGGTGTAAATGCCATCGAGGACACCGAGATGGGCCGCAGAGGCTGGGACATAAGAGCCCATCTGAGCCATAACACAGATCAGAGCCACCTGGCGGATGTAGGAGCTCTTACCACCCATATTAGGGCCAGTGATTATCATGGTTCTCCTGCCATCACCCTGTAGCAGGAGACATGACGGGAAAGGGAGGAACAGAGATAGAGAGAGAGAGAGAGATAGTGTTGATCATCATTATTTAATTTCATATCTAAATGATTATATTGTGTATTGTATGTTGGAGAGAAGAGGAGAGGAGAGAGGAGAAGAGAGACAGAAGGCGGCCGAGGAGAAAGCAGAATAAGATATTTTCATGCTGTCCTGCACAGCTGAGGAGGTGGGTGGATTGAAGGCTTGGCTTCTCTTCCTATTGGCTTTTGCTTCTGTTGCAAGATTAACCTACACCCACTTCAGCACAAAGCCAGGAAGTGTGTATGCGTGTGTGTGTGTGTGTGTGTGTGTGTGTGTGTGTGTGTGTGTGTGTGTGTGTGTGCGCGTACGTGTGGTCATGCCAGTCTCTATGTGATGGCATCATGTGTGTTTCTATTCATGAGTGTGTGTACTCTTGCAAATTTGTTTCAAATCTGTCTCAATGAATTATTGACCAAGTAAACATCTGAGTGTCTTGGCACAGCTAGGTTTGCGTCAATCTGAATGAAACTGTGTGTGTGTGTGTGTGTGTGTACCTGTAATTCGGTGAGGTTGGGCACATACTGGTTCTGCTCTCCCATCAGTAAGTCGATGGCAGGATGTCTGCCGTCCCTGATCACAATCTGATGTTGGCCCTCACACACCTCTGGCCTGAACATGACAAAAAACTCAGACAATCTGATCGACACAAATCAAACTTGATCACACATAAACACCTTGAGACACACACACATACATATCAAGAGATCACGTTATCATTGACACAGACACCGAAGGCCATGAAACTGAAAACCACCACAATCAATTTTCTTTTCTAAAAATAAGCAAACAAGTGCGGATAACAAGTGAGGATAACTCACAAATGAAGTTATGTCTGAAGCATATCAATTAGAAATTGCTGAAGTGTTGAGCTGTAGAGACTTTTTTTTGCTTAATGCAATTTTCTTCCTTTCTATTTATCTCATATTTAAATATTTTTCATATTTGACTTTTTGTTTGCTAGATGTGATGTGTTTTCACATGTTTTTAACACAGTAGATGTTATGTAAAGCACTTTGAATTGTGTATGAACGAGCTCGCTCTATAAAAGAACCTGCCTTGCCCTTTTCGCTTTATTTACAGCTGATTTGACTTTTTTTAAGCCGGATAGAAATGTAATTGATAAAATACGAAGTTGCCTTAAAGATTTCATGAAAAAAATGAAGACATTTTTAAGGTAAAGATATTTTCTTAACTTCAACAGCATACTATACTATTAAACATTTGGAAAGGTAACAGAACATGTATGTATGTATGTAACAGAACAGAATATGTCCCTGTTTTGTTTTTCCGTATTTTCTTTCTGCAAAATTGCCAAAACCGAGTCAAACAATATTCACCAGTGATAACATGATCTTTGCCATTAGCATTGGCTTCGATTTACCGGCCATGCTCTAAGTAAATAAACTAAATATAGAGACACAAATACAAAAAGCAGATGTTTCCCTTTAAGGACTAGTTTGGTCTTATTTTCATCACATTTTGCTTTCTTGAAAAAAGAAAAAGGATGGCAGTGTCACTTCATAAAAACTGTATGCACATGATTGGAAAAAATCCTCTCTCTCCAACTTTTGGCAAAAAGTTAAAGCAATCTATTTCCCAAAAAATGTAAAAATGTAACATTTACTTACACCTAAAGTTGTGAGTAAATGTCAGAGAAAGGATGCAAACCAGAAAAGCAGCATTTGTAGTGAGTTTAACATCGTATCACATCAAATAGTATTGAAATAGGGGCAAGAAAAAAAGGGGAAGAGGCAATAAGACATGGATGGAAGCTAAAAGACAAAACAAGAGACAAAGATAATGTAAAGGCGGCACTTTTGTGTTTGTGTGTGCGTGTGTGTGTGTATGTTTGTGTGTGGGTGTCCTGTGTCGTGTCCTATAGTCTGAGACAGGCTGTGTGTGGGAGTGTACAACAAGCTCAGCAGCGTGCTCAGCCAGAACGCCAACATCTCTCCCACACACCCACACACACACACACACTAAATACACACACACACACACACACACACACACAAAATATCCCACTCACAAATACTAACTTACATTTATGTATGCACACATACGCACATAGGTGGAGATATTTAGGGTCATCAAGAGAGGACTTCACCTGCAGTAGTCTCCTTGTTTGGCCACCTCGGCCAATGAAAAGAGACAGTCAACGGTTGCTAGGTGACTAATGGCCGTTTTCATGGTGTGATAGTGCTCCCCAAACTGACTACAGTGAGAGAGAGAGAGAGAGAGAGAGAGAGAAATTGTCAAGTGTAAATTAAGGTAAGTGCATTCTGTGTTCCGACAAGAAAGCACTGATGGTTCACTCGACTAAAGCAGACTAATTTTGATTGACACTTTTTTAGCAGCACTTTCATTTGAGTTTACTATCATGCCTGTGTGTGTGAGAATGTGTATCTGTGTATCTTTGCATGTGTCATACTCCAGGAAATTGGTCCACTCCCTCTGGCAGTCGAGCAGCAGCTGCTCTCGGAGCTGCAGCAGCCTCTTGTAACACTCCACCAGGAAAGGAGAGTGATACCTGCTGACAGCTTTGGTGCTGCAGAGGAGAGGAAGGGAGAGGTGTTGAGCGGTTGAGGAGGAAGAGAAAAAAGATGGATTGAAGTTAAAAATGACCAGATATTTCATGTAAACTGAAAGAAAGTTATAGCAATCATTGTCTATATAGAGTGTATTATAACACAAACAAGTAGAGTGAGTACCACAGACAGATCTTATCAAGAAGTTAAAGGCCCATTAAATGGCCATTGTCACTTTTGAGTATTAACTATCCTTTCATTCTTGTTACTGGCCACTTGACAATTCTAAGTCAAATATTCACATCCCCTTTAGGGCTGTTCTGCTCACCAGCAACACCCACGGGAAATATCGGCTCGGCACTGTTTTCATCATCTCATTGCTGCCTTTGTCGAACTCCAATTTAACACTGGCGAGCGGGTTACAGAGTATAGTGAGTTTAATCAGACTTTCTGACTGAATTAAGCTGCCTGTGTTTTAAACATTGTGACTACATTTATTCCATTCAGTCCTCCTTCATTTTTAGCCCAGTGGCCACTAATGGTACTGCACCAAACATTTTCCCTACATCCAAAACCATTTTTATAAAAGAGACATCTGTTAAACTATGATAGGACTTACCGGTGAACTGCAAATAATTCCAATAAAACATCTATATAATTGATCCATTAAGTAAATTAAACATCTGTGAGCCACTAAAACTGTGACTGAAAGCCTGTGAAACTCTCACATCCTCCATAGACTGAGAGGTAACTTGCGATCAGGGTCATTGGAGAAACACTACGATGCATATAATATATAGATATTAAAACTTTTTTTGGCCAGCTAAGCATTTCATATTAGTTTTTGGGACCAGAATATGTCCATGGAAAGAAAACAAGTTGAAGGAGAGCAGTAAGAGTGAAAAGAACCAGAATATTTGAGAGCTGTAACCACAACAAAGACCATACTACATGCTTCATTTCATTTATAATAATGATTAAAGCAGCCCAAGGTATTCTAGATTAATTCTAAATCACATGGGGAAAAAGCTCAAAGCAACACGATGGAAAAAAAAAATCAGATTTTTTTTGCAACTTAAGGCCCCGAGTTTCAGAGTCCACCTGCTCTCACCAACAGTGAGACAGTAACAGTGTGATTGACTCTTCTTTGGCCTCTTGCCAGGTCACTATCTTTTTATCTTATCTTATCATGGTGTCTGTGCAGAAAATACTAAAAATTAGACCATGTTAGGAGAGGCTTGATTTCAGGGCTCTCTGTTAGAAAGCCTTGCCCTAAAGCAATAGCTACTTCTGGCAGGAGATGGTTCCTGCTCCTCTGGACAGATACAGAGCAAGAAGAGGCACACATAGTTTTTTTTATTAGTTTTTTTATTTGAAAGTTGCATAATGTTGCTTTAAAAATATTGTCTGGCTACCTGTAGTACAAGATGCATTTGCTGTAGCATGTTGTCCTCGAGTAGAAATAAAATATGAATATCAATAAAACAGCGATCATGAAAGGTGGAACTCGATGTACTTTTCTAAAATACACCTGCCAATCCAGTCAGAAACATGTAATACCCCTGCTTCTCTTTCATATGCTACTCAGAGAACCAGGGTTATGTAAATAACCTTATGTTTTATAAGTCATTTCTATTACTTCTCCTACTTCCTTTTTTCTATCTTTCATTTAAATACACAGCCAACTATTTAATGCTTCCCTTTACATTGTTCAGTACAAAAAAAAAGTACTTTTCAATAGTTTTATGCAGTTAAATCTTAGATGACACTTTTAAATAATCAAGATTGCATATATCTGGTTGAAAAGTACTATTCAGTATTCAGTTTCACAGGGCTAGTTTTACAATGAAACTCAAACAGTGCCATTATTATATCATTTCAGAAACTGACTTAATACATGATGTGACTGTTTCTGTGTTTTGTCTTCTGATATTTGTGTGTGTGTAGAAGTGTGTGTGCTGCAACTGTGGGCTCACCTGCTGATTTTGACCCAGTCAGGGGGAACAGTGGATGACAGGGAGTTCTTCACCTCGATCAGAAACTGAGGGCAGATCAGGAAGAGGGGGAGGAAGACTTTGATCAATCAGAAAGGAGCAGACAGACGAAACAAAGAGCTGACATGCACACTGACACAAACAAACACGTAGACTTCAGATAAACTTCATCACACCAATGTGATTCAGTCTCCCACTACAACTACATTCTGGACATCCATCTCCTCCCACGTCTCTTACTCTCAACCCCACACACACAAAGAGGCTGTAGGTACCTCCAGTCCAGACACTGTGGTGTAGTCGAATGCCGGGGCCCTCAGCGTCTGGCGGACTTCTTTGCGATGGTCTTGAATCTCCTTGAGGACGGTCTGAATCTGATCCCTCCTTTCCTGGATCACCGGGAAGCCGGACAGATCTGAGAACAGCTCCGTCTTATTCCCTGACCTTTAAAGAAACGTATGACTGCACTTATTCTGAAATAAACCTGAAGGTTGTTCTACCTGTTGAGGGAAAAATCCCCCTAAGCTAGTGCCAGGTCCTTTTCTGTGGTGACCTATCCATCCTCTGAATGTCTATAGTGTGGTGTGACAGTTCATAAATCCAGTTTATTTTAGGGGCAAATTTTGTTTTACTGAGGTGTTTTGTTCTGGTTATCACATAAAAATAACTGAACTTAAGTACCTTATGTCAACTTATCAACTAAAGTATTTCTGTATTTACCATAAAACACTGTTTGTGGCAATAAAACTGAATAAATACATCAATTGAATCCAATTAAATCCAAAAAATAAGTTGTAAAATCCATACAAAATCAAATAATACATTAAAAACATCCCTACTCCCTAAATCCAGAGAGGCGTCTGTATACAGGCGAGAAGTTTTTAACAGTAAACCAGTACCGACTACTTTGTGTATGAACATTTGTGTATAACTTTTGAATATCTTTTCACTTTTTAATTAGTTTTGTCCTGGAGATTTTCTTTCTTCACTCCTAAAAAGTTTTTGTGATGCATTATATTTCAGATCACTTTATTGCATTTAAAACGTTGTCTTGGCTGCTTATGCAGAACACAAAATAAACTACCACCTTCTTCATGCTGCAGGATACTCACTTGGCGGCTTTTTCATTGAGCACTTTGAGGAAGCTGTGGGCCGGAGCCAGCAGCTCAGGGGAGTCCATGAGGAGACCCCGGAGCAGCACTGAGCTGATCTGAGACTCGATAGCAGGGAGCAAGGCCTGCAGTCCAAGCCCCAGGCGAGAGAGACTGCTACTGACGAGGTAAAACTCCTGTGTGGAAGACTAGAACACAAGTGAAAAACACATGCATGATCAACTTAATACAGCATAAAACAGAATGTTCTACATAGTGTATCTGAGCTGTAAGGCCAGCTGCCATTTGATAAGAATACAAATAGAAGTGAATTTAATATATCTCCTTTATTGTTTGACAAAATGAAAATCATGTTCTCTGTAGTCCTTTGTGTGTGTGTGTGTGTGTGTGTGTGTGTGTGTGTGTGTGTGTGTGTGTGTGTGTGTGTGTGTGTGTGTGTGTGTGTTGTTGTATTAAAAAGGAATGGTGTAAGCAAGCAGGATTAGATCCCTAAATCTCATCTGCACTGGTTACAACAGCCAAGCTTAACGACAGACACACTGTGCGGGAGCTCTGACAAACACCAGTGATCAGCAGCAGTTATCATCCTCTTTTAAAAAAAAGTGTAGACATCAGAGCAGAGCTGCAATAGTGAATCAATCAAAAGACAATAAACCACCTACTGCTTTGATAAATGATCGCTAATTATCATGCAGCAATGTCAAACAGTTACTGGTTTGAGCCGGTTAAACGTGACATTTTGCTCCTTAAGGACGTTAGGGCTGACATGAGACGCTAATCAAAGATGTCACTTTGGGCTGCAGGTTCTTCACATTTGTTTGACATTTTATACACAGAAAGGTTAGGCATTGTCAGGAAAATAATGTGCAGATGTGTAGATATTAAAAAGAATTGTTATATTCTGCATGCTACAAAAAAGCTTCTTTACAACAATGAACATGTTTAGTATTTAGAGTCTCAGTCGTTGGAATCTTAATGGATGCTTTACATCACCAAGTGAATACGTTCTAGTTTATAATCCCTCTTAAATGGAGCCGGTGACTTCATTCTGAGCACAAGCTAATTTGATTTTTGCATGCATTTAAACTTCAGTTCCTTCGGTAAATCTTGAGCCTCCACAGCACTAGACACAAAGCTGGCTTTTATTCCAATACAGAGCTGAGCAGCACTTTTCATGTTTCCTTACAATCAACGCTTTAGAAATATCACCAGTGATTATCTAACACGAAATCAAATGAATGATTTATCAACGCCCTTCACAGAAATACCTCGTAAGGGGGGTGATATTTGATATACCCTAGTATTGACTTGATATGGCCATTAGTGATGATGTCACAGATAGTTCCAGGTCATTAAAGGTTAATGAGAGTCACACTGAAACTAGTTTATTGTTTCAATCACACGCGGCACTTTTAATGGTCCCCTGTGTCAGCAGCCTCGGTGATGCTCTTTTATGAACCCAAACAGACTGCAGACCATAAGCATGTCCTCCCTCCCATTACTGTATGTCGATGGAGCCATAGAGACACAGGCCATTACGCACAGGCCCATTTATCTGCAGACGGGGTCGAATGACAATCAAGATCCCTGTGTGCGAGTGTTCACGTTCACTGACATTTGATTATTTTCCGTTGACAACATATGAAGGAGTGAGGACAGGAGACAAGACATCAAGCTCAGACCAGAGTGCCTCTCTCATCTCTGTGAAACACACACACACACACATTTGTTAACAAACACACACAAGAGGTGAAGCCTTGTGACATTTCAAAAATGGGTCCAATGGGAAATGAGATTGTGTCAGACAATCAGGTAAGTGCCACTGAGGAGACTGCTCCCTGTTGTTAATCAAGAGCACGCCATGAAAATGACAGAGAGGAGAGAGAGTGTGTGGGGAGAAATTTAGAAGAAAGGCTGAAAACTGTTCCATATAATATGCAAAACAACAAGAAAGTGAAGGTCTGATTTGTACCACATGCGGCAAAACCTTTTATTTTGACCTTTTATCTGTTTTTAACTGTCATCACGTCCACGCCAACATGATCGCAAGAGACAGGAATAATTACCATCTCCTGAAAAAGAAGACACATTTCCCTGGTGGAAAAATGAAAACCCCTGTGTGTTTGTAAGTTACCTTTTTGTGATATATACTGCAGATGCCTCTCTCCAGGTCAGGCAGATGAGACAACAGAGACCTGACAGAATTTAAGGAGAGCGAGTCTGACTGCAGGATCTCCTGCACAGCATCCTGCCTCTCTGCAATGGATCTGTGGGTTCATGGGAGAAAAGGAGAGTGCAGGAAGGGAGAAAGAGAGGAGAGAAATGTAGGACGTCGACAGGCAAAAGTCACACAGATGAAAAAAAAAAAAAAACTTGCCAATCGGAGCTAAATTGTCGTGAATAATAAGAAACTGCTTTTCCACAGACGTTTGGAACAATGAACTGTCAAATAGCAGCTCGTTAGCTGTAAAAAATAAAAAACAATCTGTCAGTTTCTGAGGCCTGTTAGGAGCTGGAACAACTTCAAGTCAAACATGTGAAGAACATTTATATCGTTATTTTGTTGAATTTCTTCTTCTTCAACTTTCATTTTTTGCTATTTTGTGCTTTATGTTGCCTTAAAGGGAATGAAAAGTACAATACATGTAATGTCAAATTGATTAAGTCATATACTGTATTGTTGCACGTCCAAACGACATGGAACATTTGTCAACGAGTTTTATTTTTTAAATGTAATCAGACTTTTCTTGTCTATTTTCACACCTAATAATATATCATACGCATGATTTTAAAAGTCTAACTAGACAATCTGCTCCTAACCTTATCAAAGAACCCTTTATGTTCTCCATGTGGTATCCAGATCAGTGCTTCTCAAACAGTGGGTCGGGACCCAAAAGTGGGTTGTGGAGCCATTTACAGTGGGTCGTGAATGTGTGCTTGGAAAATAAATTGTGTCAAAAAAGTCTATGAAGAACGTATCTTTGTTCTGTTACATGCTTTGTACCATCTGAGGTCCAAACGACGTTATTTTCCATTTCACATAAATCTGAATGGTTGAAAAAAAAGATCAGTTGTTTTTGGCCGTGATTTCTCATTGGGGAGTTGGTTGTGGGTCCTGAAGCCAGGCCAGTTGAGAACCCTTTATCTAGATCATCATATTTTGAATTATACGGGCCACAGACCTAGCTTTGTGTTTGTCGTGTTAGGATTGAGAGCAAGTTGACATTACATACACAACAGCAAAAAATACAATTATTCTGTGAACATAACATCTGGAAATAAAGGACAGAACAAAAGCAGATAACACTGTATGTTATGTGTTTTGGCTTGCGTGTGTGTGTGTGTGTGTGTGTGTGTGTGCGTGCATATGAATCAGTGTTTGTGCCATGTGCTGCTGCACTGTGTGTGTTGGATTTAATGTGCCAGGGTGTAATCTGGGTTTTATGATGTCAGATTTCTGGAGGGAATCTATCTGTATAATCTGAGAGCAGAGCCCAATCCACAGCCATAATCCCTACACTGGAGGGGGAGAGCACACACATACACACACACACACACACACACACACGAAGAGTGCGAGCATGCACACACAATCAATATATGGATAATAACATCCCACCGCAGGGCAGAGGACCACAATAGTCCTGCAGTGTTAGAATTTAGAGGCAGTTTGAAGCTGGGAGTGAGTTTCAGCGAGGTTTATTTTGTTTTATTTCTATTGTTCATCCTGCAGGGTCTCAGAACAGAGTAACATCTGCTCCACAAGGCTATCAACGAAATAATCAAGGGTTCAAATACAAATAAACTAGAAAGGTATAGTTTCATGATAAAAGTCATGTGACTTCTGAAGCTTATGTATGCAAGTCACAAAGCAGACACTTAGCTCAAGTTATTCAATTCCACTTAATTAGGAGTATATTAAAACGTTAATACCTTCTGCTTCTTGTTTTTATTTTATCATCGTGAAGAGGAATCTAATTATTCATTATACACAAAAACATTGCAGTCATTTCACAGCTCTGCCTTTCTCCTCTGAGACAATACAGTAGATACAAAGCTGGATGGTCTTTGGGGGGGGGGGGGGGGGGTGTCTTTGCCGCAGCCTGTAAAAGCTGGTTGTACAACACATGTTTAGTGAAGATTCTCAACTGTCCTACAAGAGAGCCTGAAGGCAGCCTGGACGTAATAAAAACACATGGTGCTAATTAACATCTCTAATAGAGTTTATTCTGGACCTTGTGGCAATGCTGCATTAAGGTAATATGAAATTTATCTCAAAAAAACAAATCTTAATTATGACAAGGAAACTGATATCTTCCATAAAAAACCCAAATAATTCTGATTAGAACTTAATTATACTTAAATGTAATTTAAGAAATAGAATGTTTAGAAATATTGAAGCCTGCAGTTATTCAAACTCTGTAGTTCAAAACCCAACTTGGATTTGTCATTTTGGACATTTGGATGTTTTTTATCCTAACACATCCATCTTTAGTTATTAGATGACATTAAACACTTCCATATCGTAATGACTGGAATATAAACCATCTCTACCAGTCATCCCATTTGATGAGAAAGCAGCACGCTGTATGAGACGCTCAGGGAGTAAAACAGGATCGCTCTGGATAACCTCCCAGAGAAGATAAACTCCTGCTGTTCAGATTTTTTAATTTTTTTTTGTTCCTTTACTGTAAAACTGAAGGACAGAAGAAAGAATCTGAATCGGTTCGGCTCTGACAGCCGCGCTCCATCAAAGGTCCTGTACTCACTGCGGAGCTGTGAGGGGCTGGCTCACCCACTTCCTCAGCAGTCGCTTCCCAAACGGAGTACGAGTCTGGTCCAACACCCACAACAGACTGCCTTTCACACCGCCATCTGTCTGTCAAGGACAGAAAACACAAACACATAAACTGCTCCATTTGAATCTACCAAAACTCCCAAAAAAACCAAACAGCAACATTACAGCGACAGAATATAAGGGGAGAAGAGGTGATGAAAGCCACAAGCTGTTGGGTTGAGGAGGCTTGAACTGAGCTTGAGCCGTCACCCACGTAAGCCTGAGTAGTCAGAGAACTTTTACATGTGATTAGAGAAAAGATCATTTCACTCATTACATCTGCTCTTCAACCATGACTGTAAACTTAATTCTACAGAAATAATCTGGCCAGTCCTCACATGTATATTAGAAAGTATTTGAAGCAGAAAGTGTCTGTCTACTCGTGAAGCTGCTTGCCCGATCACAACGCTGTGATGTTCTGAAAGCTTGTCAAAATGGAAAAATTCAAGGCAGCTTTTCCCAGGCTATTTTCTTTACTGAGGTGAATGTAACAAACACCTCCACGTGCAGCTTTGTAACCGCTACACTCCAGCAGTAAATTGTCACTGGCATGTGTAGAGGATCACTCTGCTCTGAGCAGTAGACCTGGAACGTGATTGAGTCTGACCTAAGTCACATAAGTGAGCACCTACCTGAGTCAAGAGCTCCTCCCTGATTGGCTGAGGAAGGCAGGTATCAGAGTACACAATGTGTGTGAAACTGCACGTTGGTTAGTCTGTGTTTGTCATGTTTCATGAGGATACTTTCAGAAGAGCAAGTTATCAATTATTTCCCTAAAGAGTACCTCTGGTAATATACTCAATGCTTTTGATTTTATTATTGCAGTCAGTTTTATTAAATTATTTGTATTTGAGAAATTAAAATCTGCTTATTCTTATTCACCCAGCACTCCCTGCAATCCCCAAGTACGACACATTGCTTAGTTGTCAAGCCAACAATGTTACCGCTTTGTGTTCCTCTCACCGACCTTACAGCATCATTTTCTGCTACAGAGCTCGAGAAACACACTTCATACTGTCTGCTCACCAGCAAGCAGCTAAGAAACGCAGCTAGCAACAAGCTGGTGAACGTGACGGAGCACCGAGCAGATAAAGAGATGGAGATTTCTTAAGGGAGGAGGTAGAAACACAAAACAGAGCATCACTTTAGACTGGACTGATTTTATTATTGCAAACTAAGACTGAAGAAGGATTCACATTCAACCATTGAGGTGGTCCAATGAGCCTCGATATGGTACAAAAAGTGGCCGACAGTAATGATTAGAGCCTCAGCGATTAATCGGCCAGCCAATAATATCGGCCAATATAAGCATTTGATGGATCAACACAATAAATGTGCATATCTATCTTAAAGATTTAACTCGTATTGGAATCATATTTTTTCTCTTCCTAATATCGATATCGGCCCTAAGAATCACAATTCAGCGATATCAGAGATAATAGATAATTTTACAAGAGGATCCTATAAAGATACATCGTGATTTGTGATCAACTGAAGAACATAAAGCTCCTAAAAAGGTCAAGTGCAGGACTCATTGTAATTATTCAGAGCACTTAGTTTCATCTCTTAACTTCTCTTCACTCTTCTTCTTCTTCGTCTTCTTTTATCTGTCGGCTTCTTCTTTATCTAACTAGTTACTGTTAAATCTAAATATCAAAATTTAGCACTAGTGATTTTTTGATTGTGTCACATGAATCAGAGCTATTTAATGCCCTGTCGATATTGTCCCACCCCTCAATGCTAGAATTCTGTAGGTGGCAGGTAATAATAACGTCTGCTACGTTGATCACCCAAGTCTAACAAGTGAATATTTGTCCAGCACCTAAACACAGAGCACTGCTGAGGATTTTGTGATGTTTAGAGTTTGCAAGTATTTCGACAGAAAGAAATAATTGAGTGATATTCTCACATGAAATGATCCTCCACAATCAAATCAACCAGCACAGTTAAGATGTGTAATATGACACTACATGCTATATCATGTGACAGTTGTACAACGTTTAATGATTCATATTATGCTCTGTTGATCAAGTTGTTGTGTCTATCTTGTTACTTTTGCAGTGCCACTATTTGAAGCAGCATTATTCATCACTTGGATGATGCTTTGCCTTTCCCCGTACTTCACAGATGAAGGCCGTAACGTTGCATGACGGCAAACCCAAACAAACAGAGGAACAGAGTGAACATGACACAGAAGCTGATCATTCTGTACAAAAGGAATCCAACGGCCAAGACAAAAATCTAGAGCCTGATGTCAGAGTTGGAAAACAATCTCACCCTGCAAATTATTCTACTGACCGGTGTCCAAAAAAAAAAAAAAGACACTGAACTTCAATAAATGTGCTATAAAGGATATATTGCATTTGTTCAATTAATATCAGAAAAGACGATTTTTGACATTTCGCATGAGCAGCCTTAGAAAAACAATTGGTCGATCGACTGACAGACGGACACTTCCATCCGTTCAGCCACGACACAGAGCTAGAATAAATAAGACAGCAGCATGCCGCCTCCAGGCCACACCATGGAAATGAATAATTAGGCCGATTAATAATAAAGACCTGGTCTCAACTTCGACAAAACACACCATAAACATGAGTTTAAATAAGAAATGTTCCGATGCTGTGTGTCTTTAATGATCATTATAGACTGGTTTTAAAGACTGATTGATTGTAAGTTAGTTTGTAACATCTTCAGTATGACTTCTCTCCACACACTGGAGCCAGAGCTTTTGCCGAGGCAGCTGTTGTTCTAGCCAACAAAAGATTAAAGAAGTTAAATTGTGTGCCACAGGAAGAAAGTGCTGATGTTTCTGTTTAACATTCAGATTAAGATCACAGTGGGAAATTTGCCTTGCACTTCACAGTGCTCTGATGCAGTAGCAGAATAACAAAATACATTCATTCATCATTAAAACATGTCAGTTAAATAATCATTACATTTCATAGTGAATTACTAAAAGCATAAATATGTAATAATTAAGAAAAGTAATGAACAGTGCAGGCACAGCTACACGTCTACACACTCACGGCCACAAACTCCCTCATTCATTCATACATATACAAACACTTTGCAGCTTAGGTGGTGTTGAGGGCTTGATGGACAAGGGAACAAAGGTATTTTTGAAACGGTTGTTCCTACCTAAGGCTGACAGTTCTGTTCCCTCTGACTTGCTGGGTGCAGTTAGTGAGAAATGAATAATACCATTTAATGACGAATGGATCAAACAGTAGTCTAGTGTAGGCCCTGGGATTCTCCAGATGTTTGGTGACCATGTGCACAAAGCTATTGACAGCATCATCAGTGCCTCTATGCTGTCTGTATGCAAATTGGTATGGGTCTAGCTGTGGGCATACCTCCGACTTCAGCCTACACACAGTTTTCATACATTTTATAACAACAGTTAAAGCAACTGATATCATTACAGTCTTTAGGACATGGATTTTTTGGGACAGGTGTGATGACTGCCTTTTTCCACATTGCTGGTACAGTGTTTGTATCTACTGACCTCTGAAAAAATTGGGCACCAAGCAGGTGTTAGTTCCTCCGCACACATCTTTAATAAAAATGCGGAAATGCCATCTGGGCGTGTGGCCTTGTCGACAGTGACACTTTTAAAAACATTTTCAACATCCTTGGGGTCAATTGAAATCCTATCTGCCCCGACAGTGGGAATGTTTTCCACACTTTAACATTCTGTAGATGTTTTTTTACAGTGTGAACCCCTTAACATTCAGACACTCCTCTCCTCATCGTTATGACCAGAGACAATGAATACCAGCTGAAGGGTTCTTTTACCTGATTGTTGAGAATTTCCAGGTTTCGGAGGGTGGCGGCATTGAGATTCATCCCCTCTGACGCACAGGAGAGACGTCGAAATGAGCTACACAGAACAACACAGATGTTTAAAGTACAGCCATGAAATGATCAATGTATCCATTAGTGAGAGAGAGAGAGAGAGGTTTTAGAGTTTTATGATTGTAGTGACAACTTCAATCCAAGCAGGACTGTCACAAAAACTGCTCAAAAACTGAAAAAACACACAGACAAAAGACACCTGTATTCCTGTGAAGCATTAAAAAATGTAAAGGTCACATATTATCCTCCTTTTCATCAAGTTTAACAAGTCTCAGAGCTCCCCAAATCATATCTGTGAAGTTTCCTGCCAAAAATCCACTCTGATTCTGTATTTGATCATGAACCCCTCTATTTCAGCCCTGCTCAGAAATGGCTGTTTCTGTGTCTGTAGCTTTAAATGTAAATGAGCTCAGTCTGACCACGCCCCCTCTCTGGAAAGGTTTGGGTGGTTTGTGCTTTCTTTCAACATGCCCTATTGTTTACGGTGAAAAGGCAGACTTAGAGGGCAAAACAAACACCTAGATGTGGGAGTGTCACCCACCTGGGGGAGGGGTTACTGCCCTCTGTGATGTCACAAAGGGGAAATCTGAAAACCGCCTGTTTGAGCACACACTTTCTGAAAAGTGAAGCAGGTAAAACACAGAGAGGATGGACTTTTCCCATTATTGGGGCCCTTATATGGGACAATTAATTATTCCAGGATTAGGGCTGAAAATAACTTACAACTATTATTATTGCAAGAAAGACTTCCCAGAGTCCACAGTGCTGTCTTCTAACATTTGTTGTTATAGTAATGTAGACGTATATGTTATTATTTCCAGATTGTTCAACCAGAAATATTAAACCCACAGTTGCTCAGTTAACTAATTAAAGCATAAAAAGCAGCAAAGTTTCATACTACTGCAAGGAAAAGTGACTGTAACAGGCACTCCATTACAAATATAGTAGTAGGAATAATAGTACTTTCTACCTATTGCATTCTCAGCTACATTCTGGACTTCAATGACAATGAAGACTACTGGGTATTGTGTTTTTGTGTAACCAGAGTGTGTGTACTTTAGTCTGCAAGTACCTTTCACTTCTAAGAACTCTTTCCAGATTGAATTCTTGAAGGTAGTGGATGAGCGGCCCCAGGCAGCAGATCACAACACCCTCCAAGGACGCCACATTGGACAGAGAGCGAGAGCCTGGAGGACGCAGACACACAAACATGACACACATTTTACAATGTAGGCAAAGGCCCAGTCTTCACATACATCCAGGGCTTTTCAGTGGAATAGCTGTCTTGGTCTCGATAAATGTATATATAAGACAGGGGGAAAAAAAAGAAGCAAATGGAGGAACAAACACACACCTTTCTCCTGGCTGTGGCAGTAGAACTCTGTGCATGTGTTCATTGCTGAGGCGAACTCAAACTGAGCGCTGTCCCTCAGCTCGACTCTCACTCGGTCATCAGCCTGAGCACTGGAGGACAACAAGATGTCAGACTGCTTGTGTCTGTATAAACTGTAGGAAACACACCATATGATATCCCTGTCTGAGATTTTTTTAATATATACAACAAACCTGCTACATATATATCTGTGGTTTTTGTTCACTTAGACTTTATGGTCACACGTGCAAAACACACATACATATACACAGCTTTCACTGCATCTCCCTGTAGCACCATCGCATCTCTCTATCGCTCCATTCACTTTCTCTATATTGCTGCTTTCAAGGATGCAGTTGCTTTGTTCACTCTGTTGTTGCCAGGGCAACCAAGGTAAACACGTGGCTCTGGACCCAGTGCTAGAGAATTTCCTTATTCTGTTTTATAATGCTTAAACACGCACACACACACACACACACACACACACACACACACACACACACACACACACACACACACACACACACACACACACACACACACACACACACACACACACACACACACACACACACACACACACACACACACACACACACACACACACACACACACACACACACACACACACACACACACACACACACACACACACGAACACACACACACACACACACACACACACACACACACACACACACGAACACACACACACACACACACACACACGAACACACACACACACACAAAAGAATCATCATGTTTCACCTCACGGTCAAATTGGGAGTTAATGCTGTATGAAAGTGATCAATAAAGAGCATTTTTGTGCAGTAAAACTGTGATCATTAATCACTCTAGCAGTCAGTTCAAGCACATTATGAGGTTTACATCAACAATGACAATTGCTTGTATTGATCCAGGGGCAGGGTTGTGCAGTGACGCATTTCTGCAGAGCCATGACAGGACCCAGCACTATGAAGCTGTGTCTAAGAATGTTTTACTCTGGTTTCAGAAGCATAAAGAAATGCAAAGCCAGGCACTGCTTCAGGCTTATGCAAACAAATGACCATGGGTTTAAGTTGTGCTACTAACTCATGTCAAATGAAAGGGTTGGTTAACTTTAAACTTTAAATGATAAACATATTCTCAGTGGCTGAGCGGTTAAACAATTGATTTGGTTTTCGTCCTGTTAAGTAAAAGAATGTTATTTTTTTAAATGTCAGTAGCATCGAAAAATCCCATTTCAACTTCAGTCTACAGCTTTTGCTGCTGGCTGTTAAACTCCTTTTAGAACTAAGCACAAAACATGCACGTCTATTCATGCTTAATTCTGAAGTAAGGATGTTAACTTGCACACAACTATAAGCTAATAGTGTGTGTATAATATATTCAATGTTTATCGTCTTAGTTCGGCAAGTTAGCATGCTAGAAGTAAGCTATAGACTTCAGTTGGTTATTAGTAGTAAACCATGCATCCTATCGGTACCACAAATTTCTATATAACATTTTATAGAAAACCTCAATATGGTGAGCCGGTTTGCTGAGTGATTAGTTTGTGCGCCCACATCAAAGCGTACAGCTCAGTTTCGAATCTGACCTGTGGCTCCTTTCACAATATGTCATTCCCCATTCTAGCTCACCCCAAGTCTCAACTCCATCCACTGTCCTGTGGCATCAAAAGCTCAAAAATAAATCTTAAAAATAAAGAAAACCATAATATAGTTGTTGAGATATCTCATTCAAAATCCATACATCTAAACCTCATGATGGTGCAAAGTGGAAAGAGAAGGAACCACCAAAGTCATTGAAATGAAACCTCTGTGGAGCAAAACATTTCTGCACAATACTTTTTGCAAATCAATTACAGAGATGTTGAGATATTTCATTAGATAACATGTTAATTGCTGGTGGTGCTGGATGATAAATCAGAGCATTACCTCAGTGAGTCAGTAACACTCATCCTGCAAACAATCAAGATAGTATTCCTTCAAAGGTTTTACAGTTATCAATGTTTACACAGTGGCTGAGAGATGATGATAAAGAGATGCTGCAGTTAGTAATTACAGACAACAATGAAATCTCAAATGTGAAAAATGGAATTCCTTTTGCCTCCACTTTATTTTGGATGCAGCTAATAACTCAGATATCTTAAAGGAATATCTACTAAATTCACGTCTTTCATCACAGCTCGACACCATTACAGATTTGTTACAGGGGGTTTCACTCTTATTGCAGCGTTGAAGTATTGGATGTTACACATTTGTTCTTTTGGATCATTTTAAAAAGCTCAGAGCGCTGTTATGATGATCATTAATCAAAAGAAAGGACAGCTAAAGGTTAAGTTGCAGATGTTGCGACCCGCAGATCAGAGGTTAATGTTCACAACAGATTAAGGTCCTTGATTAGTATCTATTGCTGCAGCAGGGTGGACACAAAGCTCTGAGAGCGGCCATGGAAATCCATCCTCATGTGAAACAAATGATGTCTTCTGGTGCGCCATGTGTGCTTGTGTGGATCTATCCGGAGGCATGTCTCCTTGTGTGTCCTACCATACATGCAGGATGTTATTTTGACTTGGAAAAAGCGTCATTCATTAATTTATAATCAAGGAAGTGATAGCATTTTGGGTTGAAAGAATCATCTGGTGAGTGTTTCAGTCACTCTAACCCCTTAACTGCTCTGATCCTAACTCATGACTCCAGGCTGAGAATGAGTAAAACAACCAATAATACACCTAGCTACTACCATTCTCCCTGGGACTCATTACCTGCCGCTCCATGGACACATAAATAAATCCTGTTGCCAGGGGGCCCGTCTCGTCAGCCCACCCAGGGGACACAGAGGCTGCCGAGCTAACGTCAGCAGCCATAAAAATCCTGTTTTAAATGTTCATCCCAGTTCTTCTAGCTGTAGTATTTCTTAAAGGGTTAGAGTGACTTTACTATGATGTTCTGTCTGATATCAATAAAACATCTTTTTTGGAACATTGATGGAGTTTAGGAGTTACACTCTCAATTCGATGAATCCTGAACGAGGAGAGAACTATCATGAAGGAGAATATCTTGGAAGGTTTTAAGTGATGAATAATAATAGTCATGGGCCTGGCAGAGTGAATATTGTGTGTGCATATAGACGTGATCAATTTTCTTTCTGAGCTTCGCGGACAAAGGTGCCCTGTATTTGTAAGATTCAGGCTACAAATTGAGATGAGCCTTGTCTCTGAAGAGCACAACGCTAGAGAGCAGTGATGGCAAACACAATAATTGGGCTGCCCTTTACACGCCTATCTCAGCTATAATCACTCAACATGGTCGGCTGAAGAAAAGGTGAAGAGGGAGAGAGAAAGACAGAAAGGAATGAATACAGATTAATCCAATTTTCCTAGGACGAAAAATGAATATAAAAAAAAAAAAAGGCAAAATGAGAAATGTGGACCATCCCATTCATCCAACCACATCCTTTCCTGATCAAATCAGCTCAGCTCCCCCTCCCACTCCCTTGTTTCATTTTTACAGCTTAGCAAAAAATCACATGCAGACCCCGGAGGAACGGCACCCAATGTTGAGAACACGCTGCTTGCAGGCTGTCAGCAACAGGTTTAATGAATACACCAGTACAAAGTCAGAGTTGCTGGCACTGTTAGTCACCAGACGAACAAAGGGAAAGGATGTAACTGGTTTTGATCTTGCAGTTCACCCTGCTGACTGAACGCAGTAAATGAAAGTCTGTATCTGTATCTGTCTCAGTTGAAGCTTGTTAGTCCAACATTAACGCTGACGACTCCCTGTTGAAGCTCGTGTGCTCATGCTGAGCTCATGATTTTACTGCAGCCTAATGTCGACAATCAATTTCACTGATGGTTTGAGCCTGACTGTGAATACTCATCTATGAGTTAAAGGTTAGGTTCACAATATTTAAAGTCTGTCTACAAAACAACACTTAGGTAATCCAGGTGAATAATACAAGATTAAGCTTGCTGTTCACATTCCTCATATTTATATTAGGGCCTGACCGATATTTTTGGGGCCATTACCAATATTGACACTGGGGAGGAAAAAAGATCCAATTCTGATAGAAAGGCCGATATCTTTCTTAGAGATAGATAGATATAGATATACACATTTATTGCATGGATCCCTCAAATGCAGTTATCAAACACTTGTGGAAAAGATATATAACTAAGAGAAGGTGGTCACTCGACTGGAAAGGACCAGTGCATGTGCATGCATCACCACTTGACACTCTGGAGGTTTATAATGTTTGTTTTGATCATGTAGCACACTCTGCTGGTGACAACCAGAAAGCGTTCTGCTCGTGTTATTCAAGGATACTCTAAAAATGCTATTTGACTAGTGAATAAGTCTTTTAATATCAGTACATATCTGCGATAAAATGGGCCGATAACGATAGTCACTGGACATGATAATATTGGCCGATATTATCATTGTAAGTTAAACCTCTTATCATGCTTCTTCCTTCTTCTTTTCACTGCTGTATGACAATATCCTGCTCTTCTTCAACTTGTATCTGTCTGTCAGTAAATTAAAATCTATCATTTCATTCATCTATCCATGTCACCTTTCCACCAATCATTCTGCATTCCATAAACTTCTAAATAAACTAAATACATTTGAAGTGTTGTAAAGAAAATCTTATGTTCATTGTAGAACTGGGATATGTTTTACATCTATTGACAAATGCAGGTTTGACTCTGTTTAGCGCTGCAGTCAGATGAAGCCAGAGTGCTGCTGAGGGCTTTAATCAAATCACCTCAGTGAACCACATTGATTTCCTCATTCAGACCATTCCACAAGCTCTGGAATGAAACAGACTGTACTGAGTGTACACAGATAAGCAAAGTAAGGTAGATAGTAAAGATAGTCAATGGGTCAATACTGCCCCCTAGTGCCCAGACAGCACATTACCTTGCATTTGCAATGCTCTGCAGGAGTCTGTGGGTTTGTTCTGAGAGGTCAGAGGGCACAAGAATCTCCACAGGGCTGATCTTTAGGACACGAGCCTCTAGCTCAGAGCGAGACTGACTATCAGGGAAACAGTCCAGTAACACGTCTCCTGTGCTGGGCTGAACTGCCTGAACAGACACACAACAATTTAGGAAGGTCAATCAAACAGTAATACACTTTTTATATAGTGAATTTGTGAGAATGCATGTTAAGAAACAATGAATACTTTTAATTAGGTAATGAAAACATTATAATATTTAAAAGTATTGTTTTCTTTTTAACATAGCTGATACCAACTCTAAAATGTACTTCATGGATCAATTATTGTTTCACTTTATTCTCAGTAACAGGGCTGGGTTATATATTACAGCACATGTTATTTTCTGATATTGTTATGCATGCATACCATTTAGTTTCTCGTATTTGCAATCCAAAGCAAATCCCCAATGGATGTGCCATTTGGGGGGAACTTGATCACATTAGTTTGAAAGACCACAGAGGTTTAATGGAAAGATAATTTGTTTTAAACAGGATCAGGAAATGTCGGACAACTGACCAAATTCCAGTTTGTGCTGTAAAACATCAACAGATACGATAATGTCACCTCATCAACTTCTGTGAGAACTAATGAAAATTGTTCATCAGTGTGTTTGAATGCAGTTCTCAGCAAACTCACCACCAGCCCAACAGTGAGCTGCTTCTTCAGTTTATCCCAGTTCTCACTGATACACAGCAGGAAGCTGTCAGGAGGGTCCGACACCACATCTCCACAAGCCCCCTGCTCCCCTTCCCCCAGCCTGCAGACGGGGTTCACATCTACAAAAAAAACTGTCAAGGAAAACGCTTCATACAAACAGAGAGAGAAAACACTTTTTAAGAACTCACAATAACAGACACTAACAGCTTGTCAGGATACCCTCTCCCACCAGAGTGGACTTGGTGTACAGAGCACTGAGCTGACGACTGAATAGAGCATTCTTATTGGCTCCTGAGGCCTTTATCGCAGACGTCTCTGTTTGTTTTACTACACCCACCTAAAAAAACAAAAGACAAAAATAAATAAGGACAAACAAAAAAAAAACACACGTCCGATCAGCTTTAAAATAGGAACTGGTTGTTTCATACCTTGTGTCCGTGAGACACCAACCGTCGTACATGAACAAACAGACGGTGTGTGGGGATGCTGCACGTCATGAAGTTGTGATCCAGATGACAGAAGATGTTTAGCTCCTTTGCTGCGATCTGTTCAAACACACACACAAGTTTATTTCCAGAAGGATTCTAAATGACTCTTGTGCAGGCTTTTAAATACCCCTTTAACCTTCCCCTTCATCCCTACCTGTTGACCAGTTGTGATGTCAGACTTGTTAGACACGCCTTCACCTCCATGTTACCTGGCCGACAAACCAGCCCACCTTGCATGTGCCATATTGGCTGATAAACACATACGTGGAGGCATTTGATTGGTTGTCCCTACCTTTTTGATTTTTTTTTTTTTACCTTTCCTTCAATTGTGTACCCACCCTATTTAAATGATGTTTGTTAATCTGTTTCTTGATGACCCTGATGAAGGCCACGAGCCGAAACGCGTCGGTCTAAATTGTTAATAAAGTTGATCTTCTTACTACAAGTGTTGCTGGAGCATTTTGACCTCTTCCAAACACACACACAGGCAAGAGTGTTTCCTCAACCTCTTCTTCCTTTCATTGAGAAAATCATTTCTGACATGTTCTTTTAAGTTAAATTGTGGGTCTTAAAGTAATGCACATGAAAATAACATTTTAAGAATTAAGTGCTAAAAATGTTTAAATCCAGAAAATAAAAATCTTTGGGGGGGGGGGGGGGGCAATGTTTCATTTGCAACTTCAACTTTAATAATGTTTGATCACTATAGAAAAATGCATGTTCTCATGTATTTTTTTAAGTGGTTGAAATTACTTTCAAAGCACTTGGACAAGTTTTCTGAACAGCTTTTGAACGGTAACTTCCCTGAAGGGCATCTGTAACATATATGGTTTCTGGCTCTCACCTCGGCATCGTCTCCAAAGAACCGGTACTTGTACCCACACTCCACAGCCAACAGCACATCTTTATGCTGCTGTTTCAACTGGATGACCTGCTGTTCCAGGGGAGTGTATGTGCTCTTTGAGCGTCTGGAGGGGGCGCTAGAGTCTGCTGGAGGACTAGGCTCTGAACACCTTCTATCGTCTCCTCCTCCTCTAGCTCCTTCTCCTGGCTTGGCAAACTGGGAAAAGCGGAACGCCTGTGAAAAGAAAAAATACATTTCTGCTTCCTTCTCAAAGCTTTAGTTCTCTAGTTAAGAGTTCCTTAACTTAAAGTTTAGTTCCTTTAAGTGAGGACAGAAGACATTTAAACTTTTAAACTTTAGCCTGAGTTGCATATATCATATATGAAACTGTATTGTGGGCTCATGTTTTTTTTGTATGGGTGGGATATGCATGTATATATGTGTTGTGTTGTGTGTTTGTATGTATGCTGGCTGCTGGAACACCTATATTTCCCTGCTGGGATGAATAAAGTATATCTTATCTTATCTTAAGATGTCATGGCGCTGTGCGAGTTACGACTAGCATTAAGCGGTCTCCTTGGTTGTATTTCATCAGGTTGTGTTGCCCTGTCCTGTGTATCTTTACTTGTTGAGTTTTTGTCCACTGCTGTAAATCAAAATCAAAAAATGCATGTGAAGCCAAATTTCATTTCATTGAATTGCCAAGACATTATACAACAATATGGTGAAACAGACTAACTCTAACTCTTGGCATGATGGTGACCAAACATTTTACTAAATAGTCTTAGGTTATTACCTACATTTGATGTCCAAGCAGTATGAATTAGATTACGTCTAAGAAATATATTTTCATTGTGCCCATGTTGTTTCTTTTAACTTGTGAAAACAGTGAAGAACTTGGGACCAGGGACCGGCCTTAGGATGCAGGGTGAATACATTCTCTGATCACAGAGGGATTGATGTGATGGAGCCAACATTTATATTTCTTACCTGTCTTGGAGCAGACAGCCCTGAACGCTCCTGTTTGTTTTCCTGTTCTTTTTCCTCCTCTTCTCCATCCTCGTGCACCTCCTCTGTCAGCTGCCTGTTTTGACTGCTATGTAGATCTGTTTTGTCCGGACGAGGAAAAGTGCTGCTCCCTTGGTCACATATTTCAACACTAGCACCTTCTGTCCTCGTTTTCGTCCTTTGATCAGCACTGTGCTCAACACTGAAACTTTTCAGCTTCTCCAAGGTAGAGGAGCAGAGGCGGTCTGCTCCTCGAGGTGATGACAGCGTGCTCTCTAAAGAGACAATAAAGTTATTTGTGATTATATTGTTAATACATCGATATCCCAATTGTTGATAACATACTCTTTTGTTTACATTAACTTCACCGGGCATATATTTCTGCATCCAGCCGTGAGACTGATATTGTGTCATGTTGTGGCAATCTGTGGTTAACTTTTTCATCTTAAAGAAATAATGCACCCTAAGAAGCAATAATTGAAACTACTCAAACGTGCAGCATCATGAATAAACATGAACACAGTTTATGATGCATAGTCTTACCTTTAGTGCTTTGACAGGAGGCCGCATCAGAAACTAAATTCACCCCCACTTGCTGGTCTTGTAGAGAAAGCTTGGCTCGTTTTGTTGGCAATCCAAAATCCTCATTAGGGGAAAGTTTTTGCTGCAGGACAAAGGCACTTAAAAGTTCAAGAATTCGCTTTAATAGAATCGTATTATCTGAATGAGTGTGTGTGTGTATGTGGATTATTACAAGTGCACACCTCACCTTGCCTCTTGAGACCTGGTGTACTGCAGGATTTGGATTAATCCCGCACTGAGTGTTGGAGGCACTGCTGCTGCTCAGGCCTCCGAAGTACTTGCTAATGGAGGTCTGAGTGTTGCAGGACTTCTTCTGAGCCTTTGGCATGTTTATAATTCGCCCTTATAATAAATACATTATGATCAAAATCTATGGAAATCTGTGCAGACCACAGACTGTAAAAATTACGGTTGCAGACACGCAGCTGGACGAGGGCAG
The DNA here is from genome assembly GCF_963930695.1 of Labrus bergylta. NCBI lineage: Eukaryota > Metazoa > Chordata > Actinopteri > Labriformes > Labridae > Labrus > Labrus bergylta. The sequence goes on along the minus strand of NC_089196.1, from coordinate 23,207,945 downwards.
CGAGAGAGACCTCAGCTTACCCGGCTTTTCAAAACACAGCGGCGCATGTGCTGAGATCACTCACAGGCGCGTAAATGACGCAACCAGCGTCAAGCCAATCAGGAGACACGGATGCTTTCAGTTTACAGTTTTTAGAAATGAATCGCCAGTGCTGACAATTTGAATCAACATTGTGCCGTTTTTTTTTTTGTGCACTTTGTCAGATTGCAAGTGCCGTCTACTGGATGTCCTGTAGTGAATTCTCTTCTGTGATGAAATGCAGCCCTCACAACAAACAGAAGAGCTGTCGTATTTAAACCTATGATTTAAACTGGGTCAAAATCTGGACTGCCTGGTATTCACGCTCAAGCGCATGGCTTTGAACATTTGAATCTCTCTTTTAAATACTATTTCACATAGTTTCATCATATTGTTGTGCTTTCATTATGAAACTTGTTATTTTTCTTCCTGTTTCGCTGTGTTTAAACTAAGAGGGGTCACCGGTGTGTCGGTCTAAAAAAAGCACGACCAATGTAATACTTTCTAGGCATAATAGTGTGCAACAAAGTTATGCAATAAAGCTATTACAGAGCCATGATTTCTGTGGGGGAAAATGCCTTTATTACTTAACACTCCAATCGAGAGCCGATTAACATATCACATCAGAGTGTTTAAAACGACGACAGAAACAAATGCTTGTTTGGGAGCGATTAGTGAGTTACTTCTCTCACTACTGAGAATGATTATATTAACTACACAAATGTAGGCTATCCATTTAAAGTTGATCAACTATCCTAATTTAGAACCAGTCAGATGTTGGGATCTTTATGTGTAGGCCTAGACGAGGCCAGTGATCAAACAGATCACACTGTCTATAGGAGTTATAGGAGGTCAATGGTTAACAAATGAATCAGCGAGTAAGGTCACTTTAGTTAAACTTCTCTGTTTCAAACACATGGTCCATGACTTGAGTTTGTGTTACTCTGTCTACTGACAGGGTGCAGGTTATTTAGAGAACAAACAGGAGGAAGTGGAAGTGCTTGTGTGTGCATGTCTAGATTGCAAATTAGGTAAGTGCAAATGTTTGTACATACATGTGAACATTAGTCCCATAACCTTTTTCTTCATTTACCCCCCACAAAAAAGGTATTTGCTACCTGTGTTACGACTCGGCATGAGAGTACGGACTCAAAAAAAAACACGACTCCTAACACAGAAGCACAATCCAAACAGTTCTTTAATTGTGCAACAAAAAAACACAATGTCAAAAGGTCAGTGGAAGTGAGTGTCCAAAAAAACCTCAAGGGAGAGACGACAACGAGCAGGCAGGCCAAACAAGAATAATACCACAGAGAGATATTGTATACTCAGGCGACAAGTGCTGAAAGACCGGAATAGATATACTGCTGATGATGATTTAGATTGTCTGCACCTGGGCTGCCTGCGGAGAAAACCACGCCCACCTGCCCTCACATGGCACTTTTTCAAACCAAACCCATGACCAAACTCTACACCCTCCCCCTCCGTGACGAAGTCACACTCGCAGCTGAGTGAAGTCCCCTTCATCAAGGTCCACATTACTCCTGTGTTGGTTTCTCTGCACTGGCTCCCTATAAAATCTAGATTAGAATTCAAGATCCTTCTTCTCACCTACAAAGCGCTAAATGGCCAGGCACCATCTTATCTTAAGGAGCTACTAGTGCCGTACTATCCTTAGAGAACATTACAGTCCCAGAATGCAGGCCTGCTAGTGGTACCTACAGTCTCTAAATGTACTGTGGGAGGTAAAGCCTTCAGTTATCAGGCTCCTCTGCTCTGGAATCATCTTCCAGCCGGGGTCCAGGAGGCAGACACAGTCTGTATTTTTAAGAATAGACTTAAAACTTTCCTTTTTGATAAATCTTATAGTTAGTGCTGGTGCTGGTGTAGACCAGCTCTTAGTTATGCTGCTATAGGCTTAGACTACCGGGGGAACTGGCACCTTGAGCTCCTCTCTCTCTCTCTCTCTCTCTCTGCATATACAGTAAATCATATTACTGCATGTATCTATCTGTAAATCTCAGTCACTAACCACCTATTTTTCTTAGGCTCGTCGAGATCATTGGTTGACGGCCTGCCAGAACAACTTTATTGTAATTTATAATTTAATGTTCAGTTAGGCCTAATTAATTGTGATTTATTGTCATTTCATAGACTAGGTTGTCCTAAATTAATGCAAAGACAAGGATACTATTGTTGAACATCAGAGCAGCAAAAACTTTAATTTTTGTTGTAACTTCAATTTTTATTGAGATTTTGCAAAGACAGCAAAAGTAGAAAAATAAGAAATAAATATTAAACGTGAGAAGTTGTTTGCAACATGAGTTAATATTCTTTTGTTTTTGCAACACTCACTGTAAATATAAAACACTTAACAATAAATAAACACCTCAACTGAAGGAAGAAAGAAGAGTAGGCATATATTTGAACCCCAATACAATTGAAGTTGTTATCGTCTGTATGATCAAATTAAATTACTATCTTAGCTTGAGCAGTGTTTGGAGGCACTTGCACGGAACTTAGAGGTTGCTCCCTCCATGGCGACCGGACACACAATAGGCGTTGCACTTGATCCGAAAGTCGGCATCGGTGCAAGACTCGCTGGTGGACCGTGGAGGGTTTCATAACGCACTACCACTCCCCGCTAATTGGTTTGGGACGGACTTAATATGGCGTGCCACGTGCCCTCCGCGAGGACGCGCAAACGGAGGGATAGTGGGTAGGGAGAGGGTGGAGTAGCTGGTTTGAGAAAGACTCACACACCCAGCAATGCACACCTGACACACAGGGGAGGAGAAATAGAGGGTTAATTTACTGTCTATGTTTGAAACAGACAGAGGAAAACAAACAACAAACCTGAGGAAGGGAGGGACTGCAGCCTGTGGAATAATGAGGTCACTTTAGTGCGGGTGTTATTCAGGTCACTTTGGAGGAGGCTTTGTAAGGAAATGCAAATGTTCTGAAAGAAAACTGAAGAGAGGTTGGCAGGAAGAGGAACACATCTTCTCTCACTGGTCCGATCAACAACAATCTACTTTGCTCTCTGTTCACCATGAAGCTGTATGGAGCTTTGATCCTGTTTGTGACTCTATCTACAGGTAAGAACAGCTTTAGAGTTAGCTATTAGTGCACTGAGCAAACACATAGTAACTGAAATAAAAGAAATGGTATTTTTTTTTAATGTGATGTTGTCAGAAAGTTCTAGAAAAAGTTCCGGTTTTGCAAATAATGTGCCTATCGTTAGACTTTAAACTTTGGTTTAACAGGGTTAATCTGTGAACTGTTGTTCTGGCCATGTGCCTTCTGACTTTAGAACAGTGTACATTAATTTGAGTAGGTCAACAAATTACTCTCTTTCTGAAGAAACCTTTGTGAAATGTTATTTCCCATCTTCCTTCTCCCATTGTGGGACCATTGGATCAAAATCAAAGAAAAACACAGCATGATAAGGCTATATAAAAAAAACATTCAACATTTGGCTGAACAAAATGTGCATGTCCAAGCCCCTTCTCTAAACTGGTTTCACTAGTTCTCTCAAGCTCTCTTAAAAATACAAAACGACATAATGTGAACTCTTTGTTGAAACTGCTCAAATGCAAAAGCACCGTGTGGTATATTGCGTGACTTAACTGATGTGTTTTGTGTCTCTGTTTAGCATGTGGATTGAGATGCTACACATGCATTGCCGCAGACCCAAGATCATGCACAGACACCAAATCTTGTGCAGTCATCTTCGATCGATGTTTCTCTCTCCCAATCGGTAAGTTCTTTAATTTTCAGGCTTGTAAAGCTAATGATGAGAATTCAAAGCACACACTGAAATTAATCATCAGACAGCCGATACAATTTTTTGCTGTATTAAATTCTTGGTGGCTGATTGGTTTCTGTGTTTTGAAGGCACTGACGTGATCACCAAGGGCTGCCAAAACAGCCTGGTATGTGTAGGTTCCATGTCATGCTGTGAAGGAGACCTGTGTAACAGTGCAGTGCCAACTGGTTCCAGTGTCCTCCTGCTGCTGGTATCTTCAGCCCTCATCACTCTCTTTCTCTAAGGCTCTGGGATCCTCTTATTTTAATGCTGCACTTCTTGTGTCTGAACCAATTTGTACCACTGCAGATGAATAAAAACAATTAAGTTTCACTGGAAACTATATCTCAAAGTCAATTACATAATCTTATGCACATGTTAATCCTTTGCTTTCACTCATGGATTGAATAAAAAGAGCTGGCTATACAATGAAAATCAAGCACGTGTCACTTGCCCATTGGCGGTTCTAGGGAGGGGCCTATGTAAATAAAGTTTATTTACACACTTTATTTAATTTGGGGTTATGCATTTATCATGTAAGTTAGTTAACTAAGTTAGTTATTGCTATTACACATACCCTTACATAAAGAGTAACTATTCCTTATTGAAAAGTGTGCAAAAAGAACTTAATCAGATGCTGAGGCTCTATGACTTCTTTCTCAGGTTTGAAACACAGGACATTTCCTTGGAATGCAATAAATTGCTACAGCCTATCTCAATTACTGAACCTTGCCCCAGTCTGGTCGTCGACCCTCCCAAAATTCAGTCCCTTTTTAGTCAGATAGGCAGGAGGAAATCCACAGGCCCAGGTGACATCCCTGCTCATCTCTTAAAGATCTGTGCAGAGGAGCTCACTCCAGCTTGTTGTCCTGTATTAAAGCAGTCTGTGGATTCACACACAGTTCCTATTCAAAATCCACCATCATTCCTATTCCAAAAAAGTCTTGTCCAACTGAATATAACGACTACAGACCTGTGGCGTTAACTTCTGTGGTTATGAAATGAAAAATATGTGGTGTCTATAAAGTCGCTTAATAATATTCAACACAGCTAAGTATGGTTTTAAGGTTCTTTAGTTAGATTTCTGGTAGATTAGTTAGATTTCTCATAGCCTCATAGTTCTCATAGAAACACATATTTCAGACATGAACCAAGCGGGCCCCCTTGTGGGCCAAACAGAACACTACCAAACTATTACATCACATGCGTAAAACATAAACATTACAGTATAGTGTATACTGAAAGCAGAATTTTAGCTCTGAGTTAGATCCACTCCAGTTGGCCTACAAGCGGGTGCAGGGTACAGACGATGCAATTAACAGCGTCAGTCATCTGACTTTAAAACACCTTGAAGACCCTAAGGCCATATGCACGTTTGTTGTTTATTGATTTTAGTTCTGCCTTTAATACATTGCAGCCTCATCTGCTGACAAGGAAGCTAACCCAGATGACTGTTAATCCTCTAAACCTCTGGTTATTATTTTAACATAGAACACAGAATGTCAGGGTCAATAACACACTTTCACATTCAAAATCAATCAGCAAAAACTCTTTCATTCCCACATCGATAAAAATTCTTAATATTGTTTCTTAGGGCTGCGGGTTGTGCATTAGTGTCATGGTGTCCCTGTATACTTTTTATATTTTCTTAACTTTGTTATTTTATCTCTCATGCTGTGTTTTTGCAGATCTTGTGCAAAATGATAGCAATGTATGTTGTGTTGTTCTGTATTGGTATGTGTTTTTTTTATTGTTTTTATTTATTGATTGAGTGGAAGCAGCTAAATGTTTGGCAGAAATATGAGTCCAAGACAAATTTCCCCAAGGAGGAGTTCATTTATTAACTACTATTTTGAAGCCTTGAGTCTTCTTTCATGGTCACTTCTTTTTAAAAGCCAGAAGTGACCATGTTTAGAGAAGAGGTTGATTGAGGTTGATTACTAATTGTTATTTGTCCATTCTGGTTTGCAGGTTGCCAAGGCTGCAACTTGCACATCAAATGAAGCAGACACAGTTATAGCATCAATGTAACTCTTAATGGGAACACTTTTTACTAAATGTTCTCAATGCTTCATTGAAGATGGGTTGAAACCAGAAGAGGTCTACTGAGGTAATATATCAAGTGAGAAATAGTCATATTCTTAACAGGTTCCAAACCATTTGATCCCCTTTGTAACTAAATGAGTTACTAATGGCCATTGGACAAACAGCAGGTTAAAGGTACTTAAAGCTTTTGAAACAGAAATACTTCAACTACTTCTTATGTTGCCTACAAAAAATATATTCTAGTCTAATTCCAGTCTAGTCTTTCAACTTGCATGATGGTATATTCTCAACATTTTCATGGCACAAAATATCTTCCCTGAGACTCACCGCTTTTGAATCAATTCCTTTTTCTTTTGTATTGATACCAAATATAATGTAGTTTTAAAAAACCTGACACCTCCTTGAGTTCAAAACAAACCTTTAAACTCAGAATGTTTGTATCCTTACACTTCTTCTCTGATGACACTAATATAAGAAACCACGTGTCAGACACAGAAAATAAGGCAATGTGATAAAAGGACACTTGAGTGGGCTAATTGCAACTGCTAAAGACTCACTATATATATTGTTTTATTTTTTTATATTTATATTATTCTGCTATTTGAGTGGACTGCAGCAAAACTCAACAACAATGATCGAGGTGGGAATCTCAGAGTAACTCAAGATACTATAGAATACACAACATGTGGTTCACCTTAATGTTATCAAGACACGTCCATTCTGCAATAACTGATGTATGCAAGATAATCCCAAATAACTGAAGACTATGCAAGGCTTCTTAAAAAGGTCAAGTGTGATGTATTTATTCATTGCAATATGGTGTCTGTTAAACCTCTTATCATGCTTCTTCCTTTAACTTCTTTTCACTGTTGTATGACAATATCCTGCTCTTCTTCTTTTTCTTCTTCTGTCTGTCAACTTCTTCTTGAGTCAGTTAACCTCTGTTTAAATTACTCTCATACATGCCATGAGCGAAAGCTGGAGGAGTCATGAAGTAGTCATGCGATTAGTCCAACTGGCAGGGAAATCTTTTAAGAGCGTTTTTTTTCTTCTGTTAAATTGTTCATATCTGGCACTAGTGATTCAATAACTGCATCTCAGAAGTCAAGAAGACGATATATTGCTGTGTCAATTTTTTGTTTCATCCCTCCTGACAGTAAATGAAAATGTTTTATTTAATTAATCCATCCATGAATCCCTCTCCTCTAGAATCATCTTCCAACAAACATAACCCTTATGAATTGGCACTATAAAGATTGATTGATTGATTGATTGATTGATTGATTGATTGACTGATTGATTGATTGATTGATTGATTGATTGATTGATTGACTGACTGACTGATTGATTGATTGATTGATTGATTGATTGATTGATTGATTGGTTGGTTGGTTGATTGATCTGTAATGTGCCCTGTTAGACCCAGGTTTGACTCTGTTTAGCCCTGCAGAGGAAGCCAGAGTGCTGCTGAGGGCTTTAGTCAAATCACCTCAGTGAACCACATTGATTTCCTCATTCAGACAGAACCCAGAGAGCTCCAGACAAACAACTAGGCACAAGCTTTGGAATGAAACAGACTGGACTGAGTGTACACAGACAAGCAGCACAATTAAAGTCTTGAGTATAAACACAAGTTTCTGTAGTAAAAGGGTAAAGACTGCCCCCTAGTGCCCACACAGCACATTACCTTGCATTTGGAGTTGTAGTTTACCGTCCTCCTGGCCCATATTCTGAGTTTCTATCTGAATTTGCAGAATTTTTATCAGATTCAGTCCTGAGCAGTGATAGAATAATTGTTGTTGGTGACTTCAATATCCATGTGGATGTTGATAATGATAGCCTGAGCACAGCTTTCATGTCACTATTAGACTCTATTGGTTTCACCCAGGGTGTAAACAAACCTACTCATCGTTTTAACCACACCCTGGATCTTGTTTTAGCTCATGGAATTGAAATCCTATCAAAGTTTGTTGATAGTGCAGTGGATTCGCTGAGAGTTACTCTGGATTCGATTGCTCCCCTGAAACAGAAGGTTGTCAAGCGGCGGAGAGTGGCTCCATGGTTCAACTCAGAAACCCGTACTCTAAAACAATCGTCGCGGAATTTTGAAAGAATATGGCGCTCGACCAAAACGGTAGAATCTCATTTTTTCATAGAAGATATATTTGTATATAGAAGATATATGAAGGCTCTACGTCACGCCCGAGCTGCCTACTACTCCTCTCTAATCGAGGAAAACAAAGGCAATCCTAGATACCTCTGCACCCCTTCCGTCATCTCCTCCTCCTCTTTCTCCTGGCTTGGCAAACTTTAAATCTAATTTCCCTTTCAGGCAAAATAAAGGTCTGAACTGAAAAAGAAAACCATGTTATGTGTTTTTACCCCTTTGTTTTGAATCACTTCTTTGTTGATTCGATAACTGACTTTAAGCATGCCCTCTTAAAAAAGTCAGGGGTCAAAGTCAGCTATTATTGAGATAGCTATAATAAGCAATGTTAATCTTTTAATACCCAGCGGTCATTAAGTGTCAGAAAAACTGGAGAAAATTTATTTACGGCTCTAAATCAAATCATGTGAAGCCTCATTTCATTTTAGGATCCAGCTTGCCTAGATATTATAAAACAATATGGTGAACCAGAGTAACTCTTGGCATGATGGTCACATCTAATTTTCTCTTATTTTATAAAGCCAACATTTATATTTGTTCCATGTCTTGCAGCAGCCAGCCCTGAACTCTCCTGTTTGTTTTCCTCCTCTTCTCCATCCTCAGACTCTGCAGTACTGGTGCTCCTCGGGGTTGTGTCAGCTCACCTGTTCTCTTAACTCTGTACACCAATGAATGCACCAGACTCTATGCAGAGAGCTACATCATTAAATTCTTGGATGATACAGCTATCCTGAGCGTAATGCACAGAGACAGCAGTCCTTCTTTTTATCACTCTGAGGTAGAACATTTTGTGCTCTGGTGTGATACAAACTACATTGTTTTAAATGTTAAAAAGGCCGAGGAGATGGTGTTTGATCCCAGGGGAGTGGGTGATCATCATCCTGTGGTCATCCACAAGGAAAGTGTAAATGTTTGTACATACATGTGAACATTAATCCCATAATCTTTTTCTTCATTCCCCCCCGAAAAAAAGGTATTGGCTGCCTGTGGGATAATGAGGTCAGAAGCTCAGTCTGTAGGGACTTGGGTTGGGAACCAGAGGGTCACCGGTTCAAGTCCCTGTGCGGACCAAGTATGGAAGTTGGTCTGGTAGCTGGAGAGGTGCCAGATCACCTCCTGAGCACTGCTGAGGTGCCCTTGAGCAAGGCACCACACCCCCTCCCCACCACCAGCTCAGGAGTGCCCATTGTGGGCTGCTCTGTCACTCTGACATCTCTCCATTAGTGTATGTCCAGAGGATCCTGTTTGTGTGCATGTGTGTATATACTTCAGCCTATGTGTGTGTTGCATGACTACAGAGTGTAAAAACTGAAACTGAAAATCAATGAAAGTACATCTTAAATCTTTAGTGCTGGTGTTATTCATGTCACTTGGGGCGAGGCTTTCTGAGGAAGTGGTCTGAAAGAAAACTGCGGCGAGGTTGTCAGGAAGAGGAACACATCCTCTCTCACTGGTCCGATCAACAACAATCTACTTTGCTCTCTGTTCACCATGAAGCTGTATGGAGCTTTGATCCTGTTTGTGACTCTATCTACAGGTAAGAACAGCTTTAGAGTTAGCTGTTAGTGCACTGAGCACACACATAGTAACTGAAATAAAAGAAATGGGTTTGATTTTTATGTGATGTCAGAAAGTTGAAGAAAAAGTTCCCTCCTTGCAAAAAATGTGCCTATCGTTATAGTCTTTAAACTTTGGTTTAACAGGGTTAATCTGTGAACTGTTGTTCTGGCCATGTGCCTTCTGACTTTAGAACAGTGTACATTAGTTTGAGTAGGTCAACAAATGACTCTCTTTCTGAAGAAACCTTTGTAAAATGTAAATTACCATCGTCCTTCTCTCATTTCCCAGACAAACAACTAGGCACAAGCTTTGGAATGAAACAGACTGGACTGAGTGTACACAGACAAGCAGCACAATTAAAGTCTTGAGTATAAACACAAGTTTCTGTAGTAAAAGGGTAAAGACTGCCCCCTAGTGCCCACACAGCACATTACCTTGCATTTGGAGTTGTAGTTTACCGTCCTCCTGGCCCATATTCTGAGTTTCTATCTGAATTTGCAGAATTTTTATCAGATTCAGTCCTGAGCAGTGATAGAATAATTGTTGTTGGTGACTTCAATATCCATGTGGATGTTGATAATGATAGCCTGAGCACAGCTTTCATGTCACTATTAGACTCTATTGGTTTCACCCAGGGTGTAAACAAACCTACTCATCGTTTTAACCACACCCTGGATCTTGTTTTAGCTCATGGAATTGAAATCCATAACCTTACAGTTTCCCTAGAAAATCCTCTGCTATCAGACCATTTTTTTTTTTTATTACATTCGATTTTGTCCTACCAGAATTACCTCTGCCTGGAAGAGGTGTGCTCTCTAGAAGTTTGTCGGATAGTGCTGTTGCTAGATTTAAGGAAGCCATTTCAGCTGTTTTTGATTCAGTACTGTGTTTCAACCCAGTTGGAAACTCTTATGATAGCTTTAGTCCCTCTCAGCTAGATCAGTTTGTTGATAGTGCAGTGGATTCGCTGAGAGTTACTCTGGATTCGATTGCTCCCCTGAAACAGAAGGTTGTCAAGCGGCGGAGAGTGGCTCCATGGTTCAACTCAGAAACCCGGACTCTAAAACAATCGTCGCGGAATTTTGAAAGAATATGGCGCTCAACCAAAACGATAGAATCTCGTTTTTTTCTGGCAGGATAGTCATAGAAGATATATGAAGGCTCTACGTCACGCCCGAGCTGCCTACTACTCCTCTCTAATCGAGGAAAACAAAGGCAATCCTAGATACCTCTGCACCCCTTCCGTCATCTCCTCCTCCTCTTTCTCCTGGCTTGGCAAACTTTAAATCTAATTTCCCTTTCAGGCAAAATAAAGGTCTGAACTGAAAAAGAAAACCATGTTATGTGTTTTTACCCCTTTGTTTTGAATCACTTCTTTGTTGATTCGATAACTGACTTTAAGCATGCCCTCTTAAAAAAGTCAGGGGTCAAAGTCAGCTATTATTGAGATAGCTATAATAAGCAATGTTAATCTTTTAATACCCAGCAGTCATTAAGTGTCAGAAAAACTGGAGAAAATTTATTTACGGCTCTAAATCAAATCATGTGAAGCCTCATTTCATTTTAGGATCCAGCTTGCCTAGATATTATAAAACAATATGGTGAACCAGAGTAACTCTTGGCATGATGGTCACATCTAATTTTGTCTTATTTTATAAAGCCAACATTTATATTTGTTCCGTGTCTTGCAGCAGCCAGCCCTGAACTCTCCTGTTTGTTTTCCTCCTCTTCTCCATCCTCAGACTCTGCAGTACTGGTGCTCCTCGGGGTTGTGTCAGCTCACCTGTTCTCTTAACTCTGTACACCAATGAATGCACCAGACTCTATGCAGAGAGCTACATCATTAAATTCTTGGATGATACAGCTATCCTGAGCGTAATGCACAGAGACAGCAGTCCTTCTTTTTATCACTCTGAGGTAGAACATTTTGTGCTCTGGTGTGATACAAACTACATTGTTTTAAATGTTAAAAAGGCCGAGGAGATGGTGTTTGATCCCAGGGGAGTGGGTGATCATCATCCTGTGGTCATCCACAAGGAAAGTGTAAATGTTTGTACATACATGTGAACATTAATCCCATAATCTTTTTCTTCATTCCCCCCCGAAAAAAAGGTATTGGCTGCCTGTGGGATAATGAGGTCAGAAGCTCAGTCTGTAGGGACTTGGGTTGGGAACCAGAGGGTCACCGGTTCAAGTCCCTGTGCGGACCAAGTATGGAAGTTAGTCTGGTAGCTGGAGAGGTGCCAGATCACCTCCTGAGCACTGCTGAGGTGCCCTTGAGCAAGGCACCACACCCCCTCCCCACCACCAGCTCAGGAGCGCCCATTGTGGGCTGCTCTGTCACTCTGACATCTCTCCATTAGTGTATGTCCAGAGGATCCTGTTTGTGTGCATGTGTGTATATACTTCAGCCTATGTGTGTGTTGCATGACTACAGAGTGTAAAAACTGAAACTGAAAATCAATGAAAGTACATCTTAAATCTTTAGTGCTGGTGTTATTCATGTCACTTGGGGCGAGGCTTTCTGAGGAAGTGGTCTGAAAGAAAACTGTGGCGAGGTTGTCAGGAAGAGGAACACATCCTCTCTCACTGGTCCGATCAACAACAATCTACTTTGCTCTCTGTTCACCATGAAGCTGTATGGAGCTTTGATCCTGTTTGTGACTCTATCTACAGGTAAGAACAGCTTTAGAGTTAGCTATTAGTGCACTGAGCACACACATAGTAACTGAAATAAAAGAAATGGGTTTGATTTTTATGTGATGTCAGAAAGTTGAAGAAAAAGTTCCCTCCTTGCAAAAAATGTGCCTATCGTTATAGTCTTTAAACTTTGGTTTAACAGGGTTAATCTGTGAACTGTTGTTCTGGCCATGTGCCTTCTGACTTTAGAACAGTGTACATTAGTTTGAGTAGGTCAACAAATGACTCTCTTTCTGAAGAAACCTTTGTAAAATGTAAATTACCATCGTCCTTCTCTCATTTCCCAGACAAACAACTAGGCACAAGCTTTGGAATGAAACAGACTGGACTGAGTGTACACAGACAAGCAGCACAATTAAAGTCTTGAGTATAAACACAAGTTTCTGTAGTAAAAGGGTAAAGACTGCCCCCTAGTGCCCACACAGCACATTACCTTGCATTTGGAGTTGTAGTTTACCGTCCTCCTGGCCCATATTCTGAGTTTCTATCTGAATTTGCAGAATTTTTATCAGATTCAGTCCTGAGCAGTGATAGAATAATTGTTGTTGGTGACTTCAATATCCATGTGGATGTTGATAATGATAGCCTGAGCACAGCTTTCATGTCACTATTAGACTCTATTGGTTTCACCCAGGGTGTAAACAAACCTACTCATCGTTTTAACCACACCCTGGATCTTGTTTTAGCTCATGGAATTGAAATCCTATCAAAGTTTGTTGATAGTGCAGTGGATTCGCTGAGAGTTACTCTGGATTCGATTGCTCCCCTGAAACAGAAGGTTGTCAAGCGGCGGAGAGTGGCTGCATGGTTCAACTCAGAAACCCGTACTCTAAAACAATCGTCGCGGAATTTTGAAAGAATATGGCGCTCGACCAAAACGGTAGAATCTCGTTTTTTCATAGAAGATATATTTGTATATAGAAGATATATGAAGGCTCAATGTCACGCCCAAGCTGCCTACTACTCCTCTCTAATCGAGGAAAACAAAGGCAATCCTAGATACCTCTGCACCCCTTCCGTCATCTCCTCCTCCTCTTTCTCCTGGCTTGGCAAACTTTAAATCTAATTTCCCTTTCAGGCAAAATAAAGGTCTGAACTGAAAAAGAAAACCATGTTATGTGTTTTTACCCCTTTGTTTTGAATCACTTCTTTGTTGATTCGATAACTGACTTTAAGCATGCCCTCTTAAAAAAGTCAGGGGTCAAAGTCAGCTATTATTGAGATAGCTATAATAAGCAATGTAAATCTTTTAATACCCAGCAGTCATTAAGTGTCAGAAAAACTGGAGAAAATTTATTTACGGCTCTAAATCAAATCATGTGAAGCCTCATTTCATTTTAGGATCCAGCTTGCCTAGACATTATAAAACAATATGGTGAACCAGAGTAACTCTAGAGAACTCTAATTTTGTCTTATTTTATAAAGTTTTTTTTTAATAGTCTTGGGTTATTGCCTATAGTTGAAGTCCAAGCAGTATGAATTATTTCAGGTCTAAGAAATATATTTTCATTGTGCCCATGTTGTTTCTTTTAACTTGTGAAAACAGTGAAGAACTTGGGACCAGGGACCTGCTTAGGATGTAGGGTTTGAGCTGCATCCTAAGGATGAATATGTTACATTCTTTGGTCACAGATGGATTGATGTAATGGAGCCAACATTTATATTTGTTCCGTGTCTTGCAGCAGCCAGCCCTGAACTCTCCTGTTTGTTTTCCTCCTCTTCTCCATCCTCAGACTCTGCAGTACTGGTGCTCCTCGGGGTTGTGTCAGCTCACCTGTTCTCTTAACTCTGTACACCAATGAATGCACCAGACTCTATGCAGAGAGCTACATCATTAAATTCTTGGATGATACAGCTATCCTGAGCGTAATGCACAGAGACAGCAGTCCTTCTTTTTATCACTCTGAGGTAGAACATTTTGTGCTCTGGTGTGATACAAACTACAATGTTTTAAATGTTAAAAAGGCAGAGGAGATGGTGTTTGATCCCAGGGGAGTGGGTGATCATCATCCTGTGGTCATCCACAAGGAAAGTGTAAATGTTTGTACATACATGTGAACATTAATCCCATAATCTTTTTCTTCATTCCCCCCCGAAAAAAAGGTATTGGCTGCCTGTGGGATAATGAGGTCAGAAGCTCAGTCTGTAGGGACTTGGGTTGGGAACCAGAGGGTCACCGGTTCAAGTCCCTGTGCGGACCAAGTATGGAAGTTGGTCTGGTAGCTGGAGAGGTGCCAGATCACTTCCTGAGCACTGCTGAGGTGCCCTTGAGCAAGGCACCGCACCCCCTCCCCACCACCAGCTCAGGAGTGCCCATTGTGGGCTGCTCTGTCACTCTGACATCTCTCCATTAGTGTATGTCCAGAGGATCCTGTTTGTGTGCATGTGTGTATATACTTCAGCCTATGTGTGTGTTGCATGACTACAGAGTGTAAAAACTGAAACTGAAAATCAATGAAAGTACATCTTAAATCTTTAGTGCTGGTGTTATTCATGTCACTTGGGGCGAGGCTTTCTGAGGAAGTGGTCTGAAAGAAAACTGCGGCGAGGTTGTCAGGAAGAGGAACACACTTCTCTCACTGGTCCGATCAACAACAATCTACTTTGCTCTCTGTTCACCATGAAGCTGTATGGAGCTTTGATCCTGTTTGTGACTCTATCTACAGGTAAGAACAGCTTTAGAGTTAGCTGTTAGTGCACTGAGCACACACATAGTAACTGAAATAAAAGAAATGGGTTTGATTTTTATGTGATGTCAGAAAGTTGAAGAAAAAGTTCCCTCCTTGCAAAAAATGTGCCTATCGTTATAGTCTTTAAACTTTGGTTTAACAGGGTTAATCTGTGAACTGTTGTTCTGGCCATGTGCCTTCTGACTTTAGAACAGTGTACATTAGTTTGAGTAGGTCAACAAATGACTCTCTTTCTGAAGAAACCTTTGTAAAATGTAAATTACCATCGTCCTTCTCTCATTTCCCAGACAAACAACTAGGCACAAGCTTTGGAATGAAACAGACTGGACTGAGTGTACACAGACAAGCAGCACAATTAAAGTCTTGAGTATAAACACAAGTTTCTGTAGTAAAAGGGTAAAGACTGCCCCCTAGTGCCCACACAGCACATTACCTTGCATTTGGAGTTGTAGTTTACCGTCCTCCTGGCCCATATTCTGAGTTTCTATCTGAATTTGCAGAATTTTTATCAGATTCAGTCCTGAGCAGTGATAGAATAATTGTTGTTGGTGACTTCAATATCCATGTGGATGTTGATAATGATAGCCTGAGCACAGCTTTCATGTCACTATTAGACTCTATTGGTTTCACCCAGGGTGTAAACAAACCTACTCATCGTTTTAACCACACCCTGGATCTTGTTTGAAATCCATAACCTTACAGTTTCCCTAGAAAATCCTCTGCTATCAGACCATTTTTTTTTTTATTACATTCGACTTTGTCCTACCAGAATTACCTCTGCCTGGAAGAGGTGTGCTCTCTAGAAGTTTGTCTGATAGTGCTGTGGCTAGATTTAAGGAAGCCATTTCAGCTGTTTTTGATTCAGTACTGTGTTTCAACCCAGTTGGAAACTCTTATGATAGCTTTAGTCCCTCTCAGCTAGATCAGTTTGTTGATAGTGCAGTGGATTCGCTGAGAGTTACTCTGGATTCGATTGCTCCCCTGAAACAGAAGGTTGTCAAGCGGCGGAGAGTGGCTCCATGGTTCAACTCAGAAACCCGTACTCTAAAACAATCGTCGCGGAATTTTGAAAGAATATGGCGCTCGACCAAAACGGTAGAATCTCGTTTTTTCATAGAAGATATATTTGTATATAGAAGATATATGAAGGCTCTATGTCACGCCCAAGCTGCCTACTACTCCTCTCTAATCGAGGAAAACAAAGGCAATCCTAGATACCTCTGCACCCCTTCCGTCATCTCCTCCTCCTCTTTCTCCTGGCTTGGCAAACTTTAAATCTAATTTCCCTTTCAGGCAAAATAAAGGTCTGAACTGAAAAAGAAAACCATGTTATGTGTTTTTACCCCTTTGTTTTGAATCACTTCTTTGTTGATTCGATAACTGACTTTAAGCATGCCCTCTTAAAAAAGTCAGGAGTCAAAGTCAGCTATTATTGAGATAGCTATAATAAGCAATGTAAATCTTTTAATACCCAGCAGTCATTAAGTGTCAGAAAAACTGGAGAAAATTTATTTACGGCTCTAAATCAAATCATGTGAAGCCTCATTTCATTTTAGGATCCAGCTTGCCTAGACATTATAAAACAATATGGTGAACCAGAGTAACTCTAGAGAACTCTAATTTTGTCTTATTTTATAAAGTTTTTTTTTAATAGTCTTGGGTTATTGCCTATAGTTGAAGTCCAAGCAGTATGAATTATTTCAGGTCTAAGAAATATATTTTCATTGTGCCCATGTTGTTTCTTTTAACTTGTGAAAACAGTGAAGAACTTGGGACCAGGGACCTGCTTAGGATGTAGGGTTTGAGCTGCATCCTAAGGATGAATATGTTACATTCTTTGGTCACAGATGGATTGATGTAATGGAGCCAACATTTATATTTGTTCCGTGTCTTGCAGCAGCCAGCCCTGAACTCTCCTGTTTGTTTTCCTCCTCTTCTCCATCCTCAGACTCTGCAGTACTGGTGCTCCTCGGGGTTGTGTCAGCTCACCTGTTCTCTTAACTCTGTACACCAATGAATGCACCAGACTCTATGCAGAGAGCTACATCATTAAATTCTTGGATGATACAGCTATCCTGAGCGTAATGCACAGAGACAGCAGTCCTTCTTTTTATCACTCTGAGGTAGAACATTTTGTGCTCTGGTGTGATACAAACTACATTGTTTTAAGTGTTAAAAAGGCCATGGAGATGGTGTTTGATCCCAGGGGAGTGGGTGATCATCATCCTGTGGTCATCCACAAGGAAAGTGTAAATGTTTGTACATACATGTGAACATTAATCCCATAATCTTTTTCTTCATTCCCCCCCGAAAAAAAGGTATTGGCTGCCTGTGGGATAATGAGGTCAGAAGCTCAGTCTGTAGGGACTTGGGTTGGGAACCGGAGGGTCGCCGGTTCAAGTCCCTGTGCGGACCAAGTATGGAAGTTGGTCTGGTAGCTGGAGAGGTGCCAGATCACCTCCTGAGCACCGCTGAGGTGCCCTTGAGCAAGGCACCACACCCCCTCCCCACCACCAGCTCAGGAGCGCCCATTGTGGGCTGCTCTGTCACTCTGACATCTCTCCATTAGTGTATGTCCAGAGGATCCTGTTTGTGTGCATGTGTGTATATACTTCAGCCTATGTGTGTGTTGCATGACTACAGAGTGTAAAAACTGAAACTGAAAATCAATGAAAGTACATCATAAATCTTTAGTGCTGGTGTTATTCATGTCACTTGGGGCGAGGCTTTCTGAGGAAATGGTCTGAAAGAAAACTGCGGCGAGGTTGTCAGGAAGAGGAACACATCCTCTCTCACTGGTCCGATCAACAACAATCTACTTTGCTCTCTGTTCACCATGAAGCTGTATGGAGCTTTGATCCTGTTTGTGACTCTATCTACAGGTAAGAACAGCTTTAGAGTTAGCTGTTAGTGCACTGAGCACACACATAGTAACTGAAATAAAAGAAATGGGTTTGATTTTTATGTGATGTCAGAAAGTTGAAGAAAAAGAGCACAAAAAAATGTGCCTATCGTTATAATCTTCAAACTTTGGTTTAACAGGGTTAATCTGTGAACTGTTGTTCTGGCCATGTGCCTTCTGACTTTAGAACAGTGTACATTAGTTTGAGTAGGTCAACAAATTACTCTCTTTCTGAAGAAACCTTTGTAAAATGTAAATTACCATCGTCCTTCTCTCATTTTGTCAATTCTCTACTTGGCTCTTCCATTGAGGCAAACATGCCCCAAAAAATAAACCAGTGGGTCAAAATCAAACACAAAACTACGACGGAGGATTAGGGCCACGTTAAAAAAAATTAATTACATTTACGAGCTTAATCTCGTAAATTAACGAGTTCCAGACCAGCCTGTGCAAAAATGATGAAAGTAGAACTCTTAAAGTCTTTAAAGAATAAAGTCGTTATTTTAGTCCGTATCAGAAGAGCAGCAGCATCCTGTTCTCAAATGACAAACATGGAGCATCTTGTCCTAAAGGTTTCACTGATATGAAACTATGATGCTTTTGGCACATCATCATCTTCACATTGTCATAAAATATCAGCACCCTGAAAAGATACTGCAAGAAACTGTGGCTTTTCCGAAGAAAGAAGCACACTGACTTGGAGGAAGATGTCTGCAGAGGAAGATACTTTAAGAGTTCTACTTTCATCATTTTGCGCAGGCTGGTCTGGAACTCATTAACTAGTTAATTCTCATAAATTCTTGTACTTTGTACATTTTGTACTTTGTACTTTTAATCTCGTAAATTTACGACTTTATTGTCGTAACTTTATTGTCGACTTCATTGACGTAAATTTACGAGTTTATTTACGAGTTTAATCTTATTAATCTCTTAATAAAACAAAGTTTTACCATGGCCCTAATCCTCCGTCGGACAAAACACAACATGATAAAGCTATAGGATAAAATACATGGTTAAAGAAATTTGGCTAAATATAAAAGTATGTCCAAGCCCCTTCTCTAAACTTCAATTTCATTTGACTTTCTCAGGGCCTCTTAAATAGTTTTTAGTCATGACTGAAGTTTTGTTTTTGTTTTCTCTTTTCTGTCAAACTCTCTTATCGGAAACCTTTCTGTAGGTGTTAATTTCTGCTAACACGCAGATCATGCAAAACAAAAACAACATAATGTGAACTCTTTGTGAACTGGTCAAATGCACGTCACACCTACCCATTCACATCCATTCATACACTGATGGCAGTGGTTGCTATGTAGGGAGACAATCAGAAGTAACTAATCCCATTCATAAGCATTCATACACCGCCGACGAAGCAGCGAGAGCATTTCAGGGTTAAATGTCTTGCCCAGGGACACATCGGACATGTTGCTGCAGGAGCTGGGAATCGAACCTTCAACCTTCCAGTTGAGAGACGACGACACAGAACCGCAGCCCAATAATGAAGGCTGTTAACGTTGTGTACCTGCGTGCTTGTGCTCGTGCATCAACTGTACCGTGTGGAAGCACACCTCTCCGAAGTGATCCAGGGCCAAGGAAGTGTACAGTGCTCGAGCAAGGACACGGTACGGATTGCGTAGTGTGAGCGCGCCCTAAGTTAGCGTTGAGAGCCGGCATTAGCTATCGCTGGCATCGCTGGCTGATTTCTGTAAAGCTGCTTCCATAGTGTTGTTTGATTAATCTGCCTTCCGATATTAAACTGCAGCTTGTGCTATGGTTGTTTTTTTGCTAGCAGCTGAATCTTTGAGTAAACCAACAGAGGCTTGCTGTGGTGGCTATTATTTTTATTTTGAGAGTTTGTGCTAGTTATTTTGTTTTTGTATGCATTTGCTGTTTTGTTTAGTTTTTAAGATATCTTTCTATCTCAAAAGCACCGTGTGGTATATTGCGTGACTTAACTGATGTGTTTTGTGTCTCTGTTTAGCATGTAGCTTGAGATGCTACACATGCATTACCGCAGACCCAAGATCATGCACAGACACCAGATCTTGTGAACCTGGGCTTGATCGATGTTTCTCTCTCAAATTCAATGGTAAGTTCTTTCATTTTCCATACTGAAATGAATCAGACAGCCAATACTAATTTTTGCTTTATTAAATTCTTGGTTCCTGTTTGGTTTCTGTGTTTTGAAGGCGTGACCACCAAGGGCTGCATAAACAGTCTGAGCTGTGCTGTAGGTGTCATTTCATGCTGTGAAGGAGACCTGTGTAACAGTGCAGTGCCAACTGGTTCCAGTGTCCTCCTGCTGCTGGTATCTTCAGCCCTCATCACTCTCTTTCTCTAAGGCTCTGGGATCCTCTTATTTTAATGCTGCACTTCTTGTGTCTGAACCAATTTGTACCACTGCAGATGAATAAAAACAATTAAGTTTCACTGGAAACTATATCTCAAAGTCAATTACATAATCTTATGCACATGTTAATCCTTTGCTTTCACTCATGGATTGAATAAAAAGAGCTGGCTATACAATGAAAATCAAGCACGTGTCACTTGCCCATTGGCGGTTCTAGGGAGGGGCCTATGTAAATAAAGTTTATTTACACACTTTATTTCATTTGGGGTTATGCATTTATCATGTAAGTTAGTTAACTAAGTTAGTTATTGCTATTACACATACCCTTACATAAAGAGTAACTATTCCTTATTGAAAAGTGTGCAAAAAGAACTTAATCAGATGCTGAGGCTCTATGACTTCTTTCTCAGGTTTGAAACACAGGACATTTCCTTGGAATGCAATAAATTGCTACAGCCTATCTCAATTACTGAACCTTGCCCCAGTCTGGTCGTCGACCCTCCCAAAATTCAGTCCCTTTTTAGTCAGATAGGCAGGAGGAAATCCACAGGCCCAGGTGACATCCCTGCTCATCTCTTAAAGATCTGTGCAGAGGAGCTCACTCCAGCTTGTTGTCCTGTATTAAAGCAGTCTGTGGATTCACACACAGTTCCTATTCAAAATCCACCATCATTCCTATTCCAAAAAAGTCTTGTCCAACTGAATATAACGACTACAGACCTGTGGCGTTAACTTCTGTGGTTATGAAATGAAAAATATGTGGTGTCTATAAAGTCGCTTAATAATATTCAACACAGCCAAGTATGGTTTTAAGGTTCTTTAGTTAGATTTCTGGTAGATTAGTTAGATTTCTCATAGCCTCATAGTTCTCATAGAAACACATATTTCAGACATGAACCAAGCGGGCCCCCTTGTGGGCCAAACAGAACACTACCAAACTATTACATCACATGCGTAAAACATAAACATTACAGTATAGTGTATACTGAAAGCAGAATTTTAGCTCTGAGTTAGATCCACTCCAGTTGGCCTACAAGCGGGTGCAGGGTACAGACGATGCAATTAACAGCGTCAGTCATCTGACTTTAAAACACCTTCAAGACCCTAAGGCCATATGCACGTTTGTTGTTTATTGATTTTAGTTCTGCCTTTAATACATTTCAGCCTCATCTGCTGACAAGGAAGCTAACCCAGATGACTGTTAATCCTCTAAACCTCTGGTTATTATTTTAACATAGAACACAGAATGTCAGGGTCAATAACACACTTTCACATTCAAAATCAATCAGCACAAACTCTTTCATTCCCACATCGATAAAAATTCTTAATATTGTTTCTTAGGGCTGCGGGTTGTGCATTAGTGTCATGGTGTCCCTGTATACTTTTTATATTTTCTTAACTTTGTTATTTTATCTCTCATGCTGTGTTTTTGCAGATCTTGTGCAAAATGATAGCAATGTATGTTGTGTTGTTCTGTATTGCTATGTGTTTTTTTTGATTGTTTTTATTGATTGATTGAGTGGAAGCAGCTAAATGTTTGGCAGAAATATGAGTCCAAGACAAATTTCCCCAAGGAGGAGTTCATTTATTAACTACTATTTTGAAGCCTTGAGTCTTCTTTCATGGTCACTTCTTTTTAAAAGCCAGAAGTGACCATGTTTAGAGAAGAGGTTGATTGAGGTTGATTACTAATTGTTATTTGTCCATTCTGGTTTGCAGGTTGCCAAGGCTGCAACTTGCACATCAAATGAAGCAGACACAGTTACAGCATCAATGTAACTCTTAATGGGAACACTTTTTACTAAATGTTCTCAATGCTTCATTGAAGATGGGTTGAAACCAGAAGAGGTCTACTGAGGTAATATATCAAGTGAGAAATAGTCATATTCTTAACAGGTTCCAAACCATTTGATCCCCTTTGTAACTAAATGAGTTACTAATGGCCATTGGACAAACAGCAGGTTAAAGGTACTTAAAGCTTTTGAAACAGAAATACTTCAACTACTTCTTATGTTGCCTACAAAAAATATATTCTAGTCTAATTCCAGTCTAGTCTTTCAACTTGCATGATGGTATATTCTCAACATTTTCATGGCACAAAATATCTGCCCTGAGACTCACCGCTTTTGAATCAATTCATTTTTCTTTTGTATTGATACCAAATATAATGTAGTTTTAAAAAACTTGACACCTCCTTGAGTTCAAAACAAACCTTCAAAATCAGAATGTTTGTATCCTTACACTTCTTCTCTGATGACACTAATATAAGAAACCACATGTGTCAGACACAGAAAATAAGGCAATGTGATAAAAGGACACTTGAGTGGGTTAATTGCAACTGCTAAAGACTCACTATATATATTGTTTTATTTTTTTATATTTATATTATTCTGCTATTTGAGTGGACTGCAGCAAAACTCAACAACAATGATCGAGGTGGGAATCTCAGAGTAACTCAAGATACTATAGAATACACAACATGTGGTTCACCTTAATGTTATCAAGACACGTCCATTCTGCAATAACTGATGTATGCAAGATAATCCCAAATAACTGAAGACTATGCAAGGCTTCTTAAAAAGGTCAAGTGTGATGTATTTATTCATTGCAATATGGTGTCTGTTAAACCTCTTATCATGCTTCTTCCTTTAACTTCTTTTCACTGCTGTATGACAATATCCTGCTCTTCTTCTTTTTCTTCTTCTGTCTGTCAACTTCTTCTTGAGTTAGTTAACCTCTGTTTAAATTACTCTCATACATGCCATGAGCGAAAGCTGGAGGAGTCATGAAGTAGTCATGCGATTAGTCCAACTGGCAGGGAAATCTTTTAAGAGCGTTTTTTTTCTTCTGTTAAATTATTCATATCTGGCACTAGTGATTCAATAACTGCATCTCAGAAGTCAAGAAGACGATATATTGCTGTGTCAATTTTTTGTTTCATCCCTCCTGACAGTAAATGAAAATGTTTTATTTAATTAATCCATCCATGAATCCCTCTCCTCTAGAATCATCTTCCAACAAACATAACCCTTATGAATTGGCACTATAAAGATTGATTGATTGATTGATTGATTGATTGATTGATTGATTGAGTGATTGATTGATTGATTGATTGATTGATTGATTGATTGATTGATTGATTGGTTGATTGATTGATTGATTGATTGATTGATTGATTGATTGATTGATTGATTGATTGATTGGTTGATTGATTGATTGATTGATTGATTGATTGATTGATTGATTGATTGATTGGTTGATTGATTGATTGGTTGGTTGATTGATCTGTAATGTGCCCTGTTAGACCCAGGTTTGACTCTGTTTAGCCCTGCAGAGGAAGCCAGAGTGCTGCTGAGGGCTTTAGTCAAATCACCTCAGTGAACCACATTGATTTCCTCATTCAGACAGAACCCAGAGAGCTCCAGACAAACAACTAGGCACAAGCTTTGGAATGAAACAGACTGGACTGAGTGTACACAGACAAGCAGCACAATTAAAGTCTTGAGTATAAACACAAGTTTCTGTAGTAAAAGGGTAAAGACTGCCCCCTAGTGCCCACACAGCACATTACCTTGCATTTGGAGTTGTAGTTTACCGTCCTCCTGGCCCATATTCTGAGTTTCTATCTGAATTTGCAGAATTTTTATCAGATTCAGTCCTGAGCAGTGATAGAATAATTGTTGTTGGTGACTTCAATATCCATGTGGATGTTGATAATGATAGCCTGAGCACAGCTTTCATGTCACTATTAGACTCTATTGGTTTCACCCAGGGTGTAAACGAACCTACTCATCGTTTTAACCACACCCTGGATCTTGTTTTAGCTCATGGAATTGAAATCCATAACCTTACAGTTTCCCTAGAAAATCCTCTGCTATCAGACTATTTTTTTTTTTTATTACATTCGATTTTGTCCTACCAGAATTACCTCTGCCTGGAAGAGGTGTGCTCTCTAGAAGTTTGTCGGATAATGCTGTTGCTAGATTTAAGGAAGCCATTTCAGCTGTTTTTGATTCAGTACTGTGTTTCAACCCAGTTGGAAACTCTTATGATAGCTTTAGTCCCTCTCAGCTAGATCAGTTTGTTGATAGTGCAGTGGATTCGCTGAGAGTTACTCTGGATTCGATTGCTCCCCTGAAACAGAAGGTTGTCAAGCGGCGGAGAGTGGCTGCATGGTTCAACTCAGAAACCCGTACTCTAAAACAATCGTCGCGGAATTTTGAAAGAATATGGCGCTCGACCAAAACGGTAGAATCTCGTTTTTTCATAGAAGATATATTTGTATATAGAAGATATATGAAGGCTCTACGTCACGCCCGAGCTGCCTACTACTCCTCTCTAATCGAGGAAAACAAAGGCAATCCTAGATACATCTGCACCCCTTCCGTCATCTCCTCCTCCTCTTTCTCCTGGCTTGGCAAACTTTAAATCTAATTTCCCTTTCAGGCAAAATAAAGGTCTGAACTGAAAAAGAAAACCATGTTATGTGTTTTTATCCCTTTGTTTTGAATCACTTCTTTTTTGATTCGATAACTGACTTTAAGCATGCCCTCTTAAAAAAGTCAGGGGTCAAAGTCAGCTATTATTGAGATAGCTATAATAAGCAATGTTAATCTTTTAATACCCAGCAGTCATTAAGTGTCAGAAAAACTGGAGAAAATTTATTTACGGCTCTAAATCAAATCATGTGAAGCCTCATTTCATTTTAGGATCCAGCTTGCCTAGACATTATAAAACAATATGGTGAACCAGAGTAACTCTTGGCATGATGGTCACATCTAATTTTGTCTCATTTTATAAAGCCAACATTTATATTTGTTCCGTGTCTTGCAGCAGCCAGCCCTGAACTCTCCTGTTTGTTTTCCTCCTCTTCTCCATCCTCAGACTCTGCAGTACTGGTGCTCCTCAGGGTTGTGTCAGCTCACCTGTTCTCTTAACTCTGTACACCAATGAATGCACCAGACTCTATGCAGAGAGCTACATCATTAAATTCTTGGATGATACAGCTATCCTGAGCGTAATGCACAGAGACAGCAGTCCTTCTTTTTATCACTCTGAAGTAGAACATTTTGTGCTCTGGTGTGATACAAACTACATTGTTTTAAATGTTAAAAAGGCCGAGGAGATGGTGTTTGATCCCAGGGGAGTGGGTGATCATCATCCTGTGGTCATCCACAAGGAAAGTGTAAATGTTTGTACATACATGTGAACATTAATCCCATAATCTTTTTCTTCATTCCCCCCCGAAAAAAGGTATTGGCTGCCTGTTGGATAATGAGGTCACTTTAGTGCGGGTGTTATTCATGTCACTTGGGGCGAGGCTTTCTGAGGAAATGCAAATGCTCTGAAAAAAAACTGAGGAGAGGTTGTCAGGAAGAGGAACACATCCTCTCTCACTGGTCCGATCAACAACAATCTACTTTGCTCTCTGTTCACCATGAAGCTGTATGGAGCTTTGATCCTGTTTGTGACTCTATCTACAGGTAAGAACAGCTTTAGAGTTAGCTATTAGTGCACTGAGCAAACACATAGTAACTGAAATAAAAGAAATGGGTTTGATTTTTATGTGATGTCAGAAAGTTGAAGAAAAAGTTCCCTCCTTGCAAAAAATGTGCCTATCGTTATAGTCTTTAAACTTTGGTTTAACAGGTTTAATCTGTGAACTGTTGTTCTGGCCATGTGCCTTCTGACTTTAGAACAGTGTACATTAGTTTGAGTAGGTCAACAAATTACTCTCTTTCTGAAGAAACCTTTGTGAAATGTAAATTACCATCTTCCTTCTCCCATTTTGTCAATTCTCTACTTGGCTTTTCCATTGAGGCATACATGCCCCAAAAAATAAACCAGTGGGTCAAAATCAAACACAAAGCACAGCATGATAAAGCTATAGGATAAAATACATGGTTAAAGAAATTTGGCTAAATATAAAAGTATGTCCAAGCCCCTTCTCTAAACTTAAATTTCATTTGACTTTCTCAGGGCCTCTTAAATAGTTTTTAGTCATGACTGAAGTTTTGTTTTTGTTTTCTCTTTTCTGTCAAACTCTCTTATCGGAAACCTTTCTGTAGGTGTTAATTTCTGCTAACACGCAGATCATGCAAAACAAAAACAACATAATGTGAACTCTTTGTGAACTGGTCAAATGCACGTCACACCTACCCATTCACATCCATTCATACACTGATGGCAGTGGTTGCTATGTAGGGAGACAATCAGAAGTAACTAATCCCATTCATAAGCATTCATACACCGCCGACGAAGCAGCGAGAGCAATTCAGGGTTAAATGTCTTGCCCAGGGACACATCGGACATGTTGCTGCAGGAGCTGGGAATCGAACCCGCAACCTTCCAGTTGAGAGACGACGACACAGAACCGCAGCCCAATAATAAAGGCTGTTAACGTTGTGTACCTGCGTGCTTGTGCTCGTGCATCAACTGTACCGTGTGGAAGCACACCTCTCCGAAGTGATCCAGGGCCAAGGAAGTGTACAGTGCTCGAGCAAGGGCACGGTACGGACTGCGTAGTGTGAGCGCGCCCTAAGTTAGCGTTGAGAGCCGGCACTAGCTATCGCTGGCATCGCTGGCTGATTTCTGTAAAGCTGCTTCCATAGTGTTGTTTGATTAATCTGCCTTCCGATATTAAACTGCAGCTTGTGCTATGGTTGTTTTTTTGCTAGCAGCTGAATCTTTGAGTAAACCAACAGAGGCTTGCTGTGGTGGCTATTATTTTTATTTTGAGAGTTTGTGCTAGTTATTTTGTTTTTGTATGCATTTGCTGTTTTGTTTAGTTTTTAAGATATCTTTCTATCTCAAAAGCACCGTGTGGTATATTGCGTGACTTAACTGATGTGTTTTGTGTCTCTGTTTAGCATGTGGATTGAGATGCTACACATGCATTGCCGCAGACCCAAGATCATGCACAGACACCAAATCTTGTGCAGTCATCTTCGATCGATGTTTCTCTCTCCCAATTGGTAAGTTCTTTAATTTTCAGGCTTGTAAAGCTAATGATGAGAATTCAAAGCACACACTGAAATTAATCATCAGACAGCCAATACAAGTTTTTGCAGTATTAAATTCTTGGTGGCTGATTGGTTTCTGTGTTTTGAAGGCACTGACGTGACCACCAAGGACTGCATAAACAGCCTGGTATGTGCTGCAGGTGTCATGTCATGCTGTGAAGGAGACCTGTGTAACAGTGCAGTGCCAACTGGTTCCAGTGTCCTCCTGCTGCTGGTATCTTCAGCCCTCATCACTCTCTTTCTCTAAGGCTCTGGGATCCTCTTATTTTAATGCTGCACTTCTTGTGTCTGAACCAATTTGTACCACTGCAGATGAATAAAAACAATTAAGTTTCACTGGAAACTATATCTCAAAGTCAATTACATAATCTTATGCACATGTTAATCCTTTGCTTTCACTCATGGATTGAATAAAAAGAGCTGGCTATACAATGAAAATCAAGCACGTGTCACTTGCCCATTGGCGGTTCTAGGGAGGGGCCTATGTAAATAAAGTTTATTTACACACTTTATTTCATTTGGGGTTATGCATTTATCATGTAAGTTAGTTAACTAAGTTAGTTATTGCTATTACACATACCCTTACATAAAGAGTAACTATTCCTTATTGAAAAGTGTGCAAAAAGAACTTAATCAGATGCTGAGGCTCTATGACTTCTTTCTCAGGTTTGAAACACAGGACATTTCCTTGGAATGCAATAAATTGCTACAGCCTATCTCAATTACTGAACCTTGCCCCAGTCTGGTCGTCGACCCTCCCAAAATTCAGTCCCTTTTTAGTCAGATAGGCAGGAGGAAATCCACAGGCCCAGGTGACATCCCTGCTCATCTCTTAAAGATCTGTGCAGAGGAGCTCACTCCAGCTTGTTGTCCTGTATTAAAGCAGTCTGTGGATTCACACACAGTTCCTATTCAAAATCCACCATCATTCCTATTCCAAAAAAGTCTTGTCCAACTGAATATAACGACTACAGACCTGTGGCGTTAACTTCTGTGGTTATGAAATGAAAAATATGTGGTGTCTATAAAGTCGCTTAATAATATTCAACACAGCCAAGTATGGTTTTAAGGTTCTTTAGTTAGATTTCTGGTAGATTAGTTAGATTTCTCATAGCCTCATAGTTCTCATAGAAACACATATTTCAGACATGAACCAAGCGGGCCCCCTTGTGGGCCAAACAGAACACTACCAAACTATTACATCACATGCGTAAAACATAAACATTACAGTATAGTGTATACTGAAAGCAGAATTTTAGCTCTGAGTTAGATCCACTCCAGTTGGCCTACAAGCGGGTGCAGGGTACAGACGATGCAATTAACAGTGTCAGTCATCTGACTTTAAAACACCTTCAAGACCCTAAGGCCATATGCACGTTTGTTGTTTATTGATTTTAGTTCTGCCTTTAATACATTGCAGCCTCATCTGCTGACAAGGAAGCTAACCCAGATGACTGTTAATCCTCTAAACCTCTGGTTATTATTTTAACATAGAACACAGAATGTCAGGGTCAATAACACACTTTCACATTCAAAATCAATCAGCAAAAACTCTTTCATTCCCACATCGATAAAAATTCTTAATATTGTTTCTTAGGGCTGCGGGTTGTGCAATAGTGTCATGGTGTCCCTGTATACTTTTTATATTTTCTTAACTTTGTTATTTTATCTCTCATGCTGTGTTTTTGCAGATCTTGTGCAAAATGATAGCAATGTATGTTGTGTTGTTCTGTATTGCTATGTGGTTTTTTTATTGTTTTTATTTATTGATTGAGTGGAAGCAGCTAAATGTTTGGCAGAAATATGAGTCCAAGACAAATTTCCCCAAGGAGGAGTTCATTTATTAACTACTATTTTGAAGCCTTGAGTCTTCTTTCATGGTCACTTCTTTTTAAAAGCCAGAAGTGACCATGTTTAGAGAAGAGGTTGATTGAGGTTGATTACTAATTGTTATTTGTCCATTCTGGTTTGCAGGTTGCCAAGGCTGCAACTTGCACATCAAATGAAGCAGACACAGTTACAGCATCAATGTAACTCTTAATGGGAACACTTTTTACTAAATGTTCTCAATGCTTCATTGAAGATGGGTTGAAACCAGAAGAGGTCTACTGAGGTAATATATCAAGTGAGAAATAGTCATATTCTTAACAGGTTCCAAACCATTTGATCCCCTTTGTAACTAAATGAGTTACTAATGGCCATTGGACAAACAGCAGGTTAAAGGTACTTAAAGCTTTTGAAACAGAAATACTTCAACTACTTCTTATGTTGCCTACAAAAAATATATTCTAGTCTAATTCCAGTCTAGTCTTTCAGCTTGCATGATGGTATATTCTCAACATTTTCATTATAAAAAATATCTGCCCTGAGACTCACCGCTTTTGAATCAATTCCTTTTTCTTTTGTATTGATACCAAATATAATGTAGTTTTAAAAAACTTGACACCTCCTTGAGTTCAAAACAAACCTTCAAAATCAGAATGTTTGTATCCTTAAACTTCTTCTCTGATGACACTAATATAAGAAACCACATGTGTCAGACACAGAAAATAAGGCAATGTGATAAAAGGACACTTGAGTGGGCTAATTGCAACTGCTAAAGACTCACTATATATATTGTTTTATTTTTTTATATTTAGATTATTCTGCTATTTGAGTGGACTGCAGCAAAACTCAACAACAATGATCGAGGTGGGAATCTCAGAGTAACTCAAGATACTATAGAATACACAACATGTGGTTCACCTTAATGTTATCAAGACACGTCCATTCTGCAATAACTGATGTATGCAAGATAATCCCAAATAACTGAAGACTATGCAAGGCTTCTTAAAAAGGTCAAGTGTGATGTATTTATTCATTGCAATATGGTGTCAGTTAAACCTCTTATCATGCTTCTTCCTTTAACTTCTTTTCACTGCTGTATGACAATATCCTGCTCTTCTTCTTTTTCTTCTTCTGTCTGTCAACTTCTTCTTGAGTTAGTTAACCTCTGTTTAAGTTACTCTCATACATGCCATGAGCGAAAGCTGGAGGAGTCATGAAGTAGTCATGCGATTAGTCCAACTGGCAGGGAAATCTTTTAAGAGCGTTTTTTTTCTTCTGTTAAATTGTTCATATCTGGCACCAGTGATTCAATAACT
The DNA here is from genome assembly GCF_963930695.1 of Labrus bergylta. Taxonomy (NCBI): domain Eukaryota; kingdom Metazoa; phylum Chordata; class Actinopteri; order Labriformes; family Labridae; genus Labrus; species Labrus bergylta. The sequence goes on along the minus strand of NC_089196.1, from coordinate 23,177,542 downwards.
GCATCTCAGAAGTCAAGAAGACGATATATTGCTGTGTCAATTTTTTGTTTCATCCCTCCTGACAGTAAATGAAAATGTTTTATTTAATTAATCCATCCATGAATCCCTCTCCTCTAGAATCATCTTCCAACAAACATAACCCTTATGAACTGGCACTATAAAGATTGTTTGATTGATTGATTGACTGATTGATTGATAAATCAATCAAAATAGTTTTTAGTCATGACTGAAGTTTTGTTTTTGGTTTATTTTTTCTCTCAAACTCTCTTATCAGAAACTTTTCTGGTGGTGTTAATTTCTGCTAAGACGCAGATCATGCTAAACAAAAACAACATAATGTGAACTCTTTGTTGAAACTGCTCAATTGCAAAAGCATCGTGTGGTATATTGCGTGACTTAACTGATGTGTTTTGTGTCTCTGTTTAGCATGTGGCTTGAGATGCTACACATGCATTACCGCAGACCCAAGATCATGCACAGACACCAAATCTTGTGGTCCTGGGCTTGATCGATGTTTCTTTCTCAAATTCAATGGTAAGTTCTTTCATTTTCTGTACTGAAATGAATCAGACAGCCAATACTATTTTTTGCTGTATTAAATTCTTGGTTGCTGTTTAGTTTCTGTGTTTTGAAGGCACTGACGTGACCACCAAGGGCTGCATAAACAGTCTGAGCTGTGCTGTAGGTGTCATGTCATGCTGTGAAGGAGACCTGTGTAACAGTGCAGTGCCAACTGGTTCCAGTGTCCTCCTGCTGCTGGTATCTTCAGCCCTCATCACTCTCTTTCTCTAAGGCTCTGGGATCCTCTTATTTTAATGCTGCACTTCTTGTGTCTGAACCAATTTGTACCACTGCAGATGAATAAAAACAATTAAGTTTCACTGGAAACTATATCTCAAAGTCAATTACATAATCTTATGCACATGTTAATCCTTTGCTGTCACTCATGGATTGAATAAAAAGAGCTGGCTATACAATGAAAATCAAGCACGTGTCACTTGCCTTGTTTTTAAAAGCACACTTTATTTCATTTGGGGTTATATTGGGATATGTGTAAGAAAAGTGAACACTACAGGAGTTTGTCCTGGAGTTTTATAGTGAGCAATAAAGGATCTCGAGTCAAGACTTTTTTCTTTGCGTATTTATTGTCTGAGAATAAATACTTCAGCAGAAGGGGAAATTCAGCACAGAGGTAACAAGTGTTACAAGTGTACAAGAATTCTCCCAGGACAGTCCCGGGAGCGTTGCATATTTCTACGCCACGCAGGGCATCTTTCATATTACACAAACATGAGTGATGCACTGTCATTCGTAAGACGCACCTTAAAGGTGGAGTCTTGGACTTATATGCTTGGAGATAAAGGCAATCTAAGGTTGAACAGAGAAAAGCGCATGTACCCTGTTTCTTAAAACAGAGCAGGGTTGAGAAGGAAACTATACTGCGGTAAGTCACGCTTTTGTAAAACAGTCGCTGGTAAAACAAGAAGTAACTCTTCTGTGTTTAGCAATGTGCACGCATAAATGAGGTCATATGGAGGTCATATGATATTTTCCATCACAAACTCCAAAAAGGTTTTAGGCTGTTTATAAAAAGTGTTTGTAGCCACTTTGATACCACTTGTTCATTTATTAACTTTTAGTTTGAGGCCTTTAGTCAAGCAATTTTTCATCCTTTTTTCAAGCCAGAAGTGAGCATGTTTGGAGAAGAGGGTGATTGAGGTTGATTACATTTCTTAACAGGTTCCATACCAAATTAGTCACCCTCTGCTGGCCATTGGACATACAGCAGGTTAAAGGTACTTTTGCATTGACTAAGCTTTTGAAACAGAAATACTTCATCTACTTCTTATGTAGCCTACAAAAAATATCTTCTAGTCTAATTACAGTCTTCTAGTCTTTCAGCTTGATGGTTTTGCATGATGGTATATTCTCAACATTTTCATTATAAAAAATATCTGCCTTGAGACTCAACGTTTTTGAATCAATTCATTTTTCTTTTGTATTGATACCAAATATAATGTAGTTTTAAAAAACTTGACACCTCCTTGAGTTCAAAACAAACCTTTAAACTCAGAATGTTTGTATCCTTAAACTTCTTCTCTGATGACACTAATATAAGAAACCACGTGTCAGACACAGAAAATAAGGCAATGTGATAAAAGGACACTTGAGTGGGCTAATTGCAACTGCTAAAGACTCACTATATATATTGTTTTATTTTTTTATATTTATATTATTCTGCTATTTGAGTGGACTGCAGCAAAACTCAACAACAATGATCGAGGTGGGAATCTCAGAGTAACTCAAGATACTATAGAATACACAACATGTGGTTCACCTTAATGTTATCAAGACACGTCCATTCTGCAATAACTGATGTATGCAAGATAATCCCAAATAACTGAAGACTATGCAAGGCTTCTTAAAAAGGTCAAGTGTGATGTATTTATTCATTGCAATATGGTGTCAGTTAAACCTCTTATCATGCTTCTTCCTTTAACTTCTTTTCACTGTTGTATGACAATATCCTGCTCTTCTTCTTTTTCTTCTTCTATCTGTCAACTTCTTCTTGAGTCAGTTAACCTCTGTTTAAATTACTCTCATACATGCCATGAGCGAAAGCTGGAGGAGTCATGAAGTAGTCATGCGATTAGTCCAACTGGCAGGGAAATCTTTTAAGAGAGTTTTTTTCTTCCGTTAAATTATTCATATCTGGCATCAGTGATTCAATAACTGCATCTCAGAAGTCAAGAAGACGATATATTGCTGTGTCAATTTTTTGTTTCATCCCTCCTGACAGTAAATGAAAATGTTTTATTTAATTAATCCATCCATGAATCCCTCTCCTCTAGAATCATCTTCCAACAAACATAACCCTTATGAATTGGCACTATAAAGATTGATTGATTGATTGATTGATTGATTGATTGATTGATTGATTGATTGATTGACTGATTGATTGATTGATTGACTGATTGATTGATTGATTGATTGATTGATTGATTGATTGATTGATTGATTGATTGATTGATTGATTGACTGACTGACTGACTGATTGATTGATTGATTGATTGATTGATTGATTGATTGATTGATTGATTGGTTGGTTGATTGATCTGTAATGTGCCCTGTTAGACCCAGGTTTGACTCTGTTTAGCCCTGCAGAGGAAGCCAGAGTGCTGCTGAGGGCTTTAATCAAATCACCTCAGTGAACCACATTGATTTCCTCATTCAGACAGAACCCAGAGAGCTCCAGACAAACAACTAGGCACAAGCTTTGGAATGAAACAGACTGGACTGAGTGTACACAGACAAGCAGCACAATTAAAGTCTTGAGTATAAACCATAGACTGTAAATATTACTGGACGAACCCTGACCCGTCTGTGACATAGGCAGAAAATGAGTCCAATCGACGGCCGCATCCATATTGGATTTGCAGTCTCAACCTAACTTCGGATCAACCTAGCAACAGCAGTAAGGCGGGACCGGCGGGACTTAGCTCCGCCCATTCAGCTCGACGTTAGCGTCCACTTGACAGCATAGCTAACAGCTAGGCTGCTATCATCAACTATTCCTGCTCGTCCTGAGAAAACTCTACAAACAGTAAGTTAACATTTAACTTTTCTACAACACAGTTAAAACTAATTATATTCAACACAAATATTTAATTAAAGTCTTAAAACTACACTTTTTTAAATATACAATTATGTTTATGAGTTATTTGTCAGAGAAGTTAGACTTTGTCAGTGTTAGCAGAGAAATACATTAACAAAGTTTTATCCATAAACTGTAAATAAATATGAGACATCCAGAAGAAATCAATATTACAAAGCATACAGTTCATGTTACTGTTCTGACAAAAAGAGGAATGTCTGTGTTTTATATTTACTGATGTCAACAGCGATGAGGTGAACATGACAACTGAAAAATAATTATTTAGTATTTATTATAAGACATTTGTTTTCTATTGAACCTGTGAAGTCATGGAGTCTGTGGACAGTGTCAGCTTCACACCAAAAACTTTAAGTATTAGAAAAAATAGTGTTTAAGACTGGCATCTATTATGATGAGTTGCAGCTACCTTGTTCAATATTATTCCTTCAGATGTGGCTCATAACAAAAAAACAGCCTGAACTGTCACATGTAGTTAACTGTACATTTTGTCTTGTCTGAGGCATTAATTGAACACCTTTGTATTTCTCCTATAGACACAGTGTGGATTATTGGTGACTTGTCCGTCGAGGTGCCCAGAGAGCTGCAGAGACAGAGGAAGAAACCTGAGCTTCAACAACATCTGCATTTGTTGGTTCTTCTGGGGTGGACTTCGGTTGCTTCTCTTCAACAGCTCGCTGTGAGGGAGGTCTCCCCTGGATGGCCTGAGTGATGTCACCCACAGGCTGAGAGCTGAGACGGGTTTTAAGCCTTTTGACAAACCGTTACACCGCGCCCACCTGTCAAGCTGGTCAGCTACACGCCTTATTGTGAATAACTCTTATCCTTCATCAAAACATTCACCCCCCCCGTACAGTGTGTGTCAATGGAGACATGAGCTAATCACACCTATTTGTTTGTTTTGTACCAAGCTGTAAACATGTTCATCTCTGCTGTAAAAACAGACTTTTTTTAATGTTGTTTTTCAGATTAAATAAATATTTCTATATAAATGCACTCTTTTATGTCTACTTATGAGTATACATTTCAGATTAATGCTCAACTCAATAGCTTAGGGAAGGAAGTCTACTTTTACACAACTTCTTACTCTTTTGATAAATACTAATGTAGTTCATTTCTGAAAGTGGGATGGAACAGAGTCATTGCAAAAATATGACCTTAAACACAGCCCCATTCTTAAATCAAGATACGTGGAGAGTAAATAAGATCAATAACTTGTGAATAAAAACACAGTTAAAAATGATTTAGAAATGTAGTCTTCCCTGATCAATATCACATAATATCAACTTCTCCCATCTAAACTGGACAAAGGGTTTTAAAATGGGAAGAAAATAGTTTGATTGCAAGTTGTTTGGAGGAGATCTATTTTTATTTGAACAGCTGAAGCATGAATACAGTCTTCTAAGGTGCAAACCCTCCTCCTCCTCCTGAAGCCTGTGGAGCTCCTTCATGTACTGCTGTCTTATCTGTTGGCCATCTTCTCTCAGCAGAACTTTGACTGTTGAAAAGTCATTCAGAAGAAGCTCGAGCATGTGACATGGATCCAGGAGAACATGGACTTTTAGTGAGGGGTCTTCAGGATGGAAAAGAAAGAGAGAAAATATCAGTTATTCATTAAATCATTTTTTTTGTTCTCATCTATTTTTCTGTATTCATGTGTGTGTAAGAGTACATTTATAAATTCAACAGTGTACTACCCAGACAACAAAGGTCCAGTATTCAGGTAATCAACATCTATTTAAAGTTAAGAAGATAAACATTATTGTAATCATGCTGTTTTCAGCTCTCTCACTCACACAATGATATTCCACATCAAATGGTCTCAGATTTTGTGAGGAAAAATTAAGCAATTTATTGTGGATAGTACTTCATCTTTACATTAATTAATGAATTATTTAAATCATTAACAGGTCCCAACTCTCTGTGCTTTAGTACAGAACATACAGTAACTCATTTATTATTAACATGAGCTCAGTACATGGCTGTACTCTTCAAACTATTTCTTATACTTTATATCTATGTGCTTTATATCTTATTTTCATTCCATATGTTATTTATATTTTATATTTCTACAGCTATATTCTGTGTATGAGTTCAGTGAAAATTAATCTGGTTATTAATATAGTTCTTAATGGTTACAGATGCTCTTACAAAGTGAAGTTTTTTTTATTTGTTAACAGTTTGTACAAATCTTAAGACACTACATCAACCATGTAACTTTAATGTCATCCTCTATAACCTACACAGCACATTAGGTTGAGTTCAGTTTATGTTACTGACGGATAATTACTACACAAAGTTTGTTTTTAATGTCCACATTTACGTGGAGTATAACATTCATCATAACATCAGATAACCACCGAGATGAACCTTTAGCTTCTAACATCACACAAACTCATTATTTTCAACAACAACATCTTAACAACAAACATTTCTAAACCATTGACCGTAAATAATGTAAATAATGAGCTACACAGTTAGCCGACTGGTTTACAAGCTAACGCTAAACAAGCTAGGTCCGTAAATATAAACACATGAGTAAGCAGTAAATATAACACTAATATATCACTTACCGAAAAAAACTGAAGCATCAACTTGTTGGATGGTCTGTTAACCGCACAGCAAGCCATGTATGTTGTCAGATATGTGTTAAACAAACTCTCCAAACAATGTAAGAAAGAGGAGAAATCAGACGGATCAAGCTGTTAGCCTCCTGACCTGCTGACCGCGCAGAGCTGTCAGTCAAATCTGACGCAACCAAATATGGGCATAGTCGTTTTCCTTAATAGAATAAAATCCGATGAGTTATAAAAAAATTCACCCCCCCCACAGTGTGAGGAGAAGAGGCCGTCAACTTCTCAGATACATCTCGTTTTTTGAACCAGGCTGTAAACATGTTGATTCCTGTGGTAAAAACGGGCTTTTTTGGCTGTGGGCTTATGGCACTTCCGGCGCTTCTGCAGCCAGCCTCAAGCGGAACCTCGAGGAACTGCAGTTTTTTGTACTTCCGCATAGGCTTCATTTTTCGAGACCGGAGGTTGCCCCTTGGTATAAACACAAGTTTCTGTAGTAAAAGGGTAAAGACTGCCCCCTAGTGCCCACACAGCACATTACCTTGCATTTGGAGTTGTAGTTTACCGTCCTCCTGGCCCATATTCTGAGTTTCTATCTGAATTTGCAGAATTTTTATCAGATTCAGTCCTGAGCAGTGATAGAATAATTGTTGTTGGTGACTTCAATATCCATGTGGATGTTGATAATGATAGCCTGAGCACAGCTTTCATGTCACTATTAGACTCTATTGGTTTCACCCAGGGTGTAAACAAACCTACTCATCGTTTTAACCACACCCTGGATCTTGTTTTAGCTCATGGAATTGAAATCCATAACCTTACAGTTTCCCTAGAAAATCCTCTGCTATCAGACCATTTTTTTTTTATTACATTCGACTTTGTCCTACCAGAATTACCTCTGCCTGGAAGAGGTGTGCTCTCTAGAAGTTTGTCGGATAGTTCTTTGGCTAGATTTAAGGAAGCCATTTCAGCTGTTTTTGATTCAGTACCGTGTTTCAACCCAGTTGGAAACTCTTATGATAGCTTTAGTCCCTCTCAGCTAGATCAGTTTGTTGATAGTGCAGTGGATTCGCTGAGAGTTACTCTGGATTCGATTGCTCCCCTGAAACAGAAGGTTGTCAAGCGGCGGAGAGTGGCTCCATGGTTCAACTCAGAAACCCGTACTCTAAAACAATCGTCGCGGAATTTTGAAAGAATATGGCGCTCGACCAAAACGGTAGAATCTCATTTTTTCATAGAAGATATATTTGTATATAGAAGATATATGAAGGCTCTATGTCACGCCCGAGCTGCCTACTACTCCTCTCTAATCGAGGAAAACAAAGGCAATCCTAGATACCTCTGCACCCCTTCCGTCATCTCCTCCTCCTCTTTCTCCTGGCTTGGCAAACTTTAAATCTAATTTCCCTTTCAGGCAAAATAAAGGTCTGAACTGAAAAAGAAAACCATGTTATGTGTTTTTACCCCTTTGTTTTGAATCACTTCTTTGTTGATTCGATAACTGACTTTAAGCATGCCCTCTTAAAAAAGTCAGGGGTCAAAGTCAGCTATTATTGAGATAGCTATAATAAGCAATGTTAATCTTTTAATACCCAGCGGTCATTAAGTGTCAGAAAAACTGGAGAAAATTTATTTACGGCTCTAAATCAAATCATGTGAAGCCTCATTTCATTTTAGGATCCAGCTTGCCTAGATATTATAAAACAATATGGTGAACCAGAGTAACTCTTGGCATGATGGTCACATCTAATTTTCTCTTATTTTATAAAGCCAACATTTATATTTGTTCCGTGTCTTGCAGCAGCCAGCCCTGAACTCTCCTGTTTGTTTTCCTCCTCTTCTCCATCCTCAGACTCTGCAGTACTGGTGCTCCTCGGGGTTGTGTCAGCTCACCTGTTCTCTTAACTCTGTACACCAATGAATGCACCAGACTCTATGCAGAGAGCTACATCATTAAATTCTTGGATGATACAGCTATCCTGAGCGTAATGCACAGAGACAGCAGTCCTTCTTTTTATCACTCTGAGGTAGAACATTTTGTGCTCTGGTGTGATACAAACTACATTGTTTTAAATGTTAAAAAGGCCGAGGAGATGGTGTTTGATCCCAGGGGAGTGGGTGATCATCATCCTGTGGTCATCCACAAGGAAAGTGTAAATGTTTGTACATACATGTGAACATTAATCCCATAATCTTTTTCTTCATTCCCCCCCGAAAAAAAGGTATTGGCTGCCTGTGGGATAATGAGGTCAGAAGCTCAGTCTGTAGGGACTTGGGTTGGGAACCAGAGGGTCGCCGGTTCAAGTCCCTGTGCGGACCAAGTATGGAAGTTGGTCTGGTAGCTGGAGAGGTGCCAGATCACCTCCTGAGCACTGCTGAGGTGCCCTTGAGCAAGGCACCACACCCCCTCCCCACCACCAGCTCAGGAGCGCCCATTGTGGGCTGCTCTGTCACTCTGACATCTCTCCATTAGTGTATGTCCAGAGGATCCTGTTTGTGTGCATGTGTGTATATACTTCAGCCTATGTGTGTGTTGCATGACTACAGAGTGTAAAAACTGAAATTGAAAATCAATGAAAGTACATCTTAAATCTTTAGTGCTGGTGTTATTCATGTCACTTGGGGCGAGGCTTTCTGAGGAAGTGGTCTGAAAGAAAACTGTGGCGAGGTTGTCAGGAAGAGGAACACACTTCTCTCACTGGTCCGATCAACAACAATCTACTTTGCTCTCTGTTCACCATGAAGCTGTATGGAGCTTTGATCCTGTTTGTGACTCTATCTACAGGTAAGAACAGCTTTAGAGTTAGCTATTAGTGCACTGAGCACACACATAGTAACTGAAATAAAAGAAATGGGTTTGATTTTTATGTGATGTCAGAAAGTTGAAGAAAAAGTTCCCTCCTTGCAAAAAATGTGCCTATCGTTATAGTCTTTAAACTTTGGTTTAACAGGGTTAATCTGTGAACTGTTGTTCTGGCCATGTGCCTTCTGACTTTAGAACAGTGTACATTAGTTTGAGTAGGTCAACAAATTACTCTCTTTCTGAAGAAACCTTTGTAAAATGTAAATTACCATCGTCCTTCTCTCATTTTGTCAATTCTCTACTTGGCTCTTCCATTGAGGCAAACATGCCCCAAAAAATAAACCAGTGGGTCAAAATCAAACACAAAACTACGACGGAGGATTAGGGCCACGTTAAAAAAAATTAATTACATTTACGAGTTTAATCTCGTAAATTAACGAGTTCCAGACCAGCCTGTGCAAAAATTATGAAAGTAGAACTCTTAAAGTCTTTAAAGAATAAAGTCGTTATTTTAGTCCGTATCAGAAGAGCAGCAGCATCCTGTTCTCAAATGACAAACATGGAGCATCTTGTCCTAAAGGTTTCACTAATAAGGCAATAGGCTACTTCCTTGTGTTGTCGATAAAAACAGTTCAAGAGAAGTTTTCACTTCAATTTGCAAGACCTTGTTTATCTGTAAAATGATGTATGAACAGGACACAAACTGGCTCTGCACATGAGACACTTTAACAAAGCAGACCGATAACAGACACAAATAGTTGTGTTGGGGTTTTACTTATGCAGATATGAAACTATGATGCTTTTGGCACATCATCATCTTTACATTGTCATAAAATATCAGCACCCTGAAAAGATACTGCAAGAAACTGTGGTTTTTCCAAAGAAAGAAGCACACTGACTTGGCGGAAGATGTCTGCAGAGGAAGATACTTTAAGAGTTCTACTTTCATCATTTTGCGCAGGCTGGTCTCGAACTCGTTAACTCGTTAATTCTCATAAATTCTTGTAAATTTACGACTTTAATGTCGTAACTTTATTGTCGACTTTATTGACGTAAATTTACGAGTTTAATCTCGTAAATTTAGGACTTTAATCTCGAAATAAAAAAAATAAAAAAAAGTTTTACCATGGCCCTAATCCTCCGTCGGACAAAACACAGCATGATAAAGCTATAGGATAAAATACATGGTTAAAGAAATTTGACTAAATATAAAAGTATGTCCAAGCCCCTTCTCTAAACTTCAATTTTATTTGACTTTCTCAGGGCCTCTTAAATAATTTTTTGTCATGACTGAAGTTTTGTTTTTGGTTTATTTTTTCTCTCAAACTCTCTTATCAGAAACTTTTCTGGTGGTGTTAATTTCTGCCAACACGCAGATCATGCAAAACAAAAACAACATAATGTGAACTCTTTGTTGAAACTGCTCAATTGCAAAAGCACCGTGTGGTATATTGCGTGACTTAACTGATGTGTTTTGTGTCTCTGTTTAGCATGTGGCTTGAGATGCTACACATGCATTGCCGCAGACCCCAGATCATGCACAGACACCAGATCTTGTGGTCCTGGGTTTGATCGATGTTCTACTTTCAAAAAGGATGGTAAGTTCTTTCATTTTCCATACTGAAATGAATCAGACAGCCAATACTAATTTTTGCTTTATTAAATTCTTGGTTCCTGTTTGGTTTCTGTGTTTTGAAGGCACTGACGTGACCACCAAGGGCTGCATAAACAGTCTGAGCTGTGCTGTAGGTGTCATGTCATGCTGTGAAGGAGACCTGTGTAACAGTGCAGTGCCAACTGGTTCCAGTGTCCTCCTGCTGCTGGTATCTTCAGCCCTCATCACTCTCTTTCTCTAAGGCTCTGGGATCCTCTTATTTTAATGCTGCACTTCTTGTGTCTGAACCAATTTGTACCACTGCAGATGAATAAAAACAATTAAGTTTCACTGGAAACTATATCTCAAAGTCAATTACATAATCTTATGCACATGTTAATCCTTTGCTTTCACTCATGGATTGAATAAAAAGAGCTGGCTATACAATGAAAATCAAGCACGTGTCACTTGCCTTGTTTTTAAAAGCACACTTTATTTCATTTGGGGTTATATTGGGATATGTGTAAGAAAAGTGAACACTACAGGAGTTTGTCCTGGAGTTTTATAGTGAGCAATAAAGGATCTCGAGTCAAGACTTTTTTCTTTGTGTATTTATTGTCTGAGAATAAATACTTCAGCAGAAGGGGAAATTCAGCACAGAGGTAACAAGTGTTACAAGTGTACAAGAATTCTCCCAGGACAGTCCCGGGAGCGTTGCATTTTTCTACGCCACGCAGGGCATCTTTCATATTACACAAACATGAGTGATGCACTGTCATTCGTAAGACGCACCTTAAAGGTGGAGTCTTGGACTTATATGCTTGGAGATAAAGGCAATCTAAGGTTGAACAGAGAAAAGCGCATGTACCCTGTTTCTTAAAACAGAGCAGGGTTGAGAAGGAAACTATACTGCGGTAAGTCACGCTTTTGTAAAACAGTCGCTGGTAAAACAAGAAGTAACTCTTCTGTGTTTAGCAATGTGCACGCATAAATGAGGTCATATGGAGGTCATATGATATTTTCCATCACAAACTCCAAAAAGGTTTTAGGCTGTTTATAAAAAGTGTTTGTAGCCACTTTGATACCACTCGTTCATTTATTAACTTTTAGTTTGAGGCCTTGAGTCAAGCAATTTTTCATCCTTTTTTCAAGCCAGAAGTGAGCATGTTTGGAGAAGAGGGTGATTGAGGTTGATTACATTTCTTAACAGGTTCCATACCAAATTAGTCACCCTCTGCTGGCCATTGGACATACAGCAGGTTAAAGGTACTTTTGCATTGACTAAGCTTTTGAAACAGAAATACTTCATATAGTTCTTATGTAGCCTACAAAAAATATCTTCTAGTCTAATTACAGTCTTCTAGTCTTTCAGCTTGATGGTTTTGCATGATGGTATATTCTCAACATTTTCATTATAAAAAATATCTGCCTTGAGACTCAACGTTTTTGAATCAATTCATTTTTCTTTTGTATTGACACCAAATATAATGTAGTTTTAAAAAACTTGACACCTCCTTGAGTTCAAAACAAACCTTCAAACTCAGAATGTTTGTATCCTTACACTTCTTCTCTGATGACACTAATATAAGAAACCACGTGTCAGACACAGAAAATAAGGCAATGTGATAAAAGGACACTTGAGTGGGTTAATTGCAACTGCTAAAGACTCACTATATATATTGTTTTATTTTTTTATATTTATATTATTCTGCTATTTGAGTGGACTGCAGCAAAACTCAACAACAATGATCGAGGTGGGAATCTCAGAGTAACTCAAGATACTATAGAATACACAACATGTGGTTCACCTTAATGTTATCAAGACACGTCCATTCTGCAATAACTGATGTATGCAAGATAATCCCAAATAACTGAAGACTATGCAAGGCTTCTTAAAAAGGTCAAGTGTGATGTATTTATTCATTGCAATATGGTGTCAGTTAAACCTCTTATCATGCTTCTTCCTTTAACTTCTTTTCACTGTTGTATGACAATATCCTGCTCTTCTTCTTTTTCTTCTTCTGTCTGTCAACTTCTTCTTGAGTTAGTTAACCTCTGTTTAAATTACTCTCATACATGCCATGAGCGAAAGCTGGAGGAGTCATGAAGTAGTCATGCGATTAGTCCAACTGGCAGGGAAATCTTTTAAGAGAGTTTTTTTCTTCTGTTAAATTGTTCATATCTGGCACCAGTGATTCAATAACTGCATCTCAGAAGTCAAGAAGACGATATATTGCTGTGTCAATTTTTTGTTTCATCCCTCCTGACAGTAAATGAAAATGTTTTATTTAATTAATCCATCCATGAATCCCTCTCTTCTAGAATCATCTTCCAACAAACATAACCCTTATGAATTGGCACTATAAAGATTGTTTGATTGATTGATTGATTGATTGATTGATTGATTGATTGATTGATTGATTGATTGATTGATTGATTGATTGATTGATTGACTGATTGATTGATAAATCAATCAAAATAGTTTTTTGTCATGACTGAAGTTTTGTTTTTGGTTTATTTTTTCTCTCAAACTCTCTTATCAGAAACTTTTCTGGTGGTGTTAATTTCTGCCAACACGCAGATCATGCAAAACAAAAACAACATAATGTGAACTCTTTGTTGAAACTGCTCAATTGCAAAAGCACCGTGTGGTATATTGCGTGACTTAACTGATGTGTTTTGTGTCTCTGTTTAGCATGTGGCTTGAGATGCTACACATGCATTGCCGCAGACCCCAGATCATGCACAGACACCAAATCTTGTGGTCCTGGGCTTGATCGATGTTCTACTTTCAAAATGGATGGTAAGTTCTTTCATTTTCCATACTGAAATGAATCAGACAGCCAATACTAATTTTTGCTGTATTAAATTCTTGGTGGCTGATTGGTTTCTGTGTTTTGAAGGCACTGACGTGACCACCAAGGGCTGCATAAACAGTCTGGGCTGTGCTGTAGGTGTCATGTCATGCTGTGAAGGAGACCTGTGTAACAGTGCAGTGCCAACTGGTTCCAGTGTCCTCCTGCTGCTGGTATCTTCAGCCCTCATCACTCTCTTTCTCTAAGGCTCTGGGATCCTCTTATTTTAATGCTGCACTTCTTGTGTCTGAACCAATTTGTACCACTGCAGATGAATAAAAACAATTAAGTTTCACTGGAAACTATATCTCAAAGTCAATTACATAATCTTATGCACATGTTAATCCTTTGCTTTCACTCATGGATTGAATAAAAAGAGCTGGCTATACAATGAAAATCAAGCACGTGTCACTTGCCTTGTTTTTAAAAGCACACTTTATTTCATTTGGGGTTATATTGGGATATGTGTAAGAAAAGTGAACACTACAGGAGTTTGTCCTGGAGTTTTATAGTGAGCAATAAAGGATCTCGAGTCAAGACTTTTTTCTTTGTGTATTTATTGTCTGAGAATAAATACTTCAGCAGAAGGGGAAATTCAGCACAGAGGTAACAAGTGTTACAAGTGTACAAGAATTCTCCCAGGACAGTCCCGGGAGCGTTGCATATTTCTACGCCACGCAGGGCATCTTTCATATTACACAAACATGAGTGATGCACTGTCATTCGTAAGACGCACCTTAAAGGTGGAGTCTTGGACTTATATGCTTGGAGATAAAGGCAATCTAAGGTTGAACAGAGAAAAGCGCATGTACCCTGTTTCTTAAAACAGAGCAGGGTTGAGAAGGAAACTATACTGCGGTAAGTCACGCTTTTGTAAAACAGTCGCTGGTAAAACAAGAAGTAACTCTTCTGTGTTTAGCAATGTGCACGCATAAATGAGGTCATATGGAGGTCATATGATATTTTCCATCACAAACTCCAAAAAGGTTTTAGGCTGTTTATAAAAAGTGTTTGTAGCCACTTTGATACCACTCGTTCATTTATTAACTTTTAGTTTGAGGCCTTGAGTCAAGCAATTTTTCATCCTTTTTTCAAGCCAGAAGTGAGCATGTTTGGAGAAGAGGGTGATTGAGGTTGATTACATTTCTTAACAGGTTCCATACCAAATTAGTCACCCTCTGCTGGCCATTGGACATACAGCAGGTTAAAGGTACTTTTGCATTGACTAAGCTTTTGAAACAGAAATACTTCATCTACTTCTTATGTAGCCTACAAAAATAGTCTAATTACAGTCTTCTAGTCTTTCAGCTTGATGGTTTTGCATGATGGTATATTCTCAACATTTTCATTATAAAAAATATCTGCCCTGAGACTCAACATTTTTGAATCAATTCATTTTTCTTTTGTATTGATACCAAATATAATGTAGTTTTAAAAAACTTGACATCTCCTTGAGTTCAAAACAAACCTTTAAACTCAGAATGTTTGTATCCTTAAACTTCTTCTCTGATGACACTAATATAAGAAACCACATGTGTCAGACACAGAAAATGAGGTATTGTGATAAAAGGACACTTGAGTGGGCTAATTGCAACTGCTAAAGACTCACTATATATATTGTTTAATTTTTTTATATTTATATTATTCTGCTATTTGAGTGGACTGCAGCAAAACTCAACAACAATGATCGAGGTGGGAATCTCAGAGTAACTCAAGATACTATAGAATACACAACATGTGGTTCACCTTAATGTTATCAAGACACGTCCATTCTGCAATAACTGATGTATGCAAGATAATCCCAAATAACTGAAGACTATGCAAGGCTTCTTAAAAAGGTCAAGTGTGATGTATTTATTCATTGCAATATGGTGTCAGTTAAACCTCTTATCATGCTTCTTCCTTTAACTTCTTTTCACTGCTGTATGACAATATCCTGCTCTTCTTCTTTTTCTTCTTCTGTCTGTCAACTTCTTCTTGAGTTAGTTAACCTCTGTTTAAGTTACTCTCATACATGCCATGAGCGAAAGCTGGAGGAGTCATGAAGTAGTCATGCGATTAGTCCAACTGGCAGGGAAATCTTTTAAGAGCGTTTTTTTTCTTCTGTTAAATTGTTCATATCTGGCACCAGTGATTCAATAACTGCATCTCAGAAGTCAAGAAGACGATATATTGCTGTGTCAATTTTTTGTTTCATCCCTCCTGACAGTAAATGAAAATGTTTTATTTAATGAATCCATCCATGAATCCCTCTCCTCTAGAATCATCTTCCAACAAACATAACCCTTATGAACTGGCACTATAAAGATTGTTTGATTGATTGATTGACTGATTGATTGATAAATCAATCAAAATAGTTTTTAGTCATGACTGAAGTTTTGTTTTTGGTTTATTTTTTCTCTCAAACTCTCTTATCAGAAACTTTTCTGGTGGTGTTAATTTCTGCTAAGACGCAGATCATGCTAAACAAAAACAACATAATGTGAACTCTTTGTTGAAACTGCTCAATTGCAAAAGCATCGTGTGGTATATTGCGTGACTTAACTGATGTGTTTTGTGTCTCTGTTTAGCATGTGGCTTGAGATGCTACACATGCATTACCGCAGACCCAAGATCATGCACAGACACCAAATCTTGTGGTCCTGGGCTTGATCGATGTTTCTTTCTCAAATTCAATGGTAAGTTCTTTCATTTTCTGTACTGAAATGAATCAGACAGCCAATACTATTTTTTGCTGTATTAAATTCTTGGTTGCTGTTTAGTTTCTGTGTTTTGAAGGCACTGACGTGATCACCAAGGGCTGCCAAAACAGTCTGAGCTGTGCTGTAGGTGTCATGTCATGCTGTGAAGGAGACCTGTGTAACAGTGCAGTGCCAACTGGTTCCAGTGTCCTCCTGCTGCTGGTATCTTCAGCCCTCATCACTCTCTTTCTCTAAGGCTCTGGGATCCTCTTATTTTAATGCTGCACTTCTTGTGTCTGAACCAATTTGTACCACTGCAGATGAATAAAAACAATTAAGTTTCACTGGAAACTATATCTCAAAGTCAATTACATAATCTTATGCACATGTTAATCCTTTGCTGTCACTCATGGATTGAATAAAAAGAGCTGGCTATACAATGAAAATCAAGCACGTGTCACTTGCCTTGTTTTTAAAAGCATACTTTATTTCATTTGGGGTTATATTGGGATATGTGTAAGAAAAGTGAACACTACAGGAGTTTGTCCTGGAGTTTTATAGTGAGCAATAAAGGATCTCGAGTCAAGACTTTTTTCTTTGCGTATTTATTGTCTGAGAATAAATACTTCAGCAGAAGGGGAAATTCAGCACAGAGGTAACAAGTGTTACAAGTGTACAAGAATTCTCCCAGGACAGTCCCGGGAGCGTTGCATATTTCTACGCCACGCAGGGCATCTTTCATATTACACAAACATGAGTGATGCACTGTCATTCGTAAGACGCACCTTAAAGGTGGAGTCTTGGACTTATATGCTTGGAGATAAAGGCAATCTAAGGTTGAACAGAGAAAAGCGCATGTACCCTGTTTCTTAAAACAGAGCAGGGTTGAGAAGGAAACTATACTGCGGTAAGTCACGCTTTTGTAAAACAGTCGCTGGTAAAACAAGAAGTAACTCTTCTGTGTTTAGCAATGTGCACGCATAAATGAGGTCATATGGAGGTCATATGATATTTTCCATCACAAACTCCAAAAAGGTTTTAGGCTGTTTATAAAAAGTGTTTGTAGCCACTTTGATACCACTTGTTCATTTATTAACTTTTAGTTTGAGGCCTTTAGTCAAGCAATTTTTCATCCTTTTTTCAAGCCAGAAGTGAGCATGTTTGGAGAAGAGGGTGATTGAGGTTGATTACATTTCTTAACAGGTTCCATACCAAATTAGTCACCCTCTGCTGGCCATTGGACATACAGCAGGTTAAAGGTACTTTTGCATTGACTAAGCTTTTGAAACAGAAATACTTCATCTACTTCTTATGTAGCCTACAAAAAATATCTTCTAGTCTAATTACAGTCTTCTAGTCTTTCAGCTTGATGGTTTTGCATGATGGTATATTCTCAACATTTTCATTATAAAAAATATCTGCCTTGAGACTCAACGTTTTTGAATCAATTCATTTTTCTTTTGTATTGATACCAAATATAATGTAGTTTTAAAAAACTTGACACCTCCTTGAGTTCAAAACAAACCTTTAAACTCAGAATGTTTGTATCCTTAAACTTCTTCTCTGATGACACTAATATAAGAAACCACGTGTCAGACACAGAAAATAAGGCAATGTGATAAAAGGACACTTGAGTGGGCTAATTGCAACTGCTAAAGACTCACTATATATATTGTTTTATTTTTTTATATTTATATTATTCTGCTATTTGAGTGGACTGCAGCAAAACTCAACAACAATGATCGAGGTGGGAATCTCAGAGTAACTCAAGATACTATAGAATACACAACATGTGGTTCACCTTAATGTTATCAAGACACGTCCATTCTGCAATAACTGATGTATGCAAGATAATCCCAAATAACTGAAGACTATGCAAGGCTTCTTAAAAAGGTCAAGTGTGATGTATTTATTCATTGCAATATGGTGTCAGTTAAACCTCTTATCATGCTTCTTCCTTTAACTTCTTTTCACTGTTGTATGACAATATCCTGCTCTTCTTCTTTTTCTTCTTCTATCTGTCAACTTCTTCTTGAGTCAGTTAACCTCTGTTTAAATTACTCTCATACATGCCATGAGCGAAAGCTGGAGGAGTCATGAAGTAGTCATGCGATTAGTCCAACTGGCAGGGAAATCTTTTAAGAGAGTTTTTTTCTTCTGTTAAATTGTTCATATCTGGCACCAGTGATTCAATAACTGCATCTCAGAAGTCAAGAAGACGATATATTGCTGTGTCAATTTTTTGTTTCATCCCTCCTGACAGTAAATGAAAATGTTTTATTTAATGAATCCATCCATGAATCCCTCTCCTCTAGAATCATCTTCCAACAAACATAACCCTTATGAACTGGCACTATAAAGATTGTTTGATTGACTGATTGATTGAT